>NC_135216.1:32464490-32516990 GCF_052324685.1 Brachyhypopomus gauderio
GTCCCTTCCTCACTCTGGGGTAGTGATGTTAGTCCCCCCCTCACTCTGGGGTAGTGATGTTAGTCCCCCCCTCACTCTGGGGTAGTGATGTTAGTCCCCCCCTCATTCTGGGGTAGTGATGTTAGTCCCTTCCTCACTCTGGGGTAGTGATGTTAGTCCCCCCCTCACTCTGGGGTAGTGATGTTAGTCCCTTCCTCACTCTGGGGTAGTAATGTTAGTCCCTCCCTCACTCTGGGGTAGTGATGTTAGTCCCTCCCTCACTCTGGGGTAGTAATGTTAGTCCCTCCCTCACTCTGGGGTAGTGATGTTAGTCCCTCCCTCACTCTGGGGTAGTGAGGTTAGTCCCCCCTCACTCTGGGGTAGTGATGTTAGTCTCTCCCTCACTCTGGGGTAGTGAGGTTAGTCCCTCCCTCACTCTGGGGTAGTGATGTTAGTCCCTCCCTCACTCTGGGGTAGTGATGTTAGTCCCTCCCTCACTCTGGGGTAGTGATGTTAGTCCCTCTCTCACTCTGGGGTAGTGAGGTTAGTCCCCCCTCACTCTGGGGTAGTGAGGTTAGTCCCTCCCTCACTCTGGGGTAGTGAGGTTAGTCCCTCCCTCACTCTGGGGTAGTGATGTTAGTCCCTCTCTCACTCTGGGGTAGTGATGTTAGTCCCCCCCTCACTCTGGGGTAGTGATGTTAGTCTCCCCTCACTCTGGGGTAGTGAGGTTAGTCCCTCCCTCACTCTGGGGTAGTGATGTTAGTCCCCCCTCACTCTGGGGTAGTAATGTTAGTCCCTCCCTCACTCTGGGGTAGTGATGTTAGTCCCTTCCTCACTCTGGGGTAGTGATGTTAGTCCCTCCCTCACTCTGGGGTAGTGATGTTAGTCCCCCCCTCAGTCTGGGGTAGTGATGTTAGTCCCCCCCTCAGTCTGGGGTAGTGATGTTAGTCCCTTCCTCACTCTGGGGTAGTGATGTTAGTCCCCCCTCACTCTGGGGTAGTAATGTTAGTCCCTCCCTCACTCTGGGGTAGTGATGTTAGTCCCTTCCTCACTCTGGGGTAGTGATGTTAGTCTCCCCTCACTCTGGGGTAGTGAGGTTAGTCCCTCCCTCACTCTGGGGTAGTGATGTTAGTCCCCCCTCACTCTGGGGTAGTAATGTTAGTCCCTCCCTCACTCTGGGGTAGTGATGTTAGTCCCTTCCTCACTCTGGGGTAGTGATGTTAGTCCCTCCCTCACTCTGGGGTAGTGATGTTAGTCCCCCCCTCAGTCTGGGGTAGTGATGTTAGTCCCCCCCTCAGTCTGGGGTAGTTGTTGAGAATATATTTGTTAGAAAGATAATTTATTTAGAACACATGATGTAAATGTAATAGTTAAAGCAAAATTAATGTAAGTTAATTCACAGATTGGTTTTAGAGTAACAGTTCATGTGTCAGTGTCAGATATGAAAGGAGCTTAAAACGAGACTGTAGGTCAGTTTATTCAGGAATGTGTGGGAGATGGACTTCATTGCCCAGGGGACATTGCGCACGGGAGAAGACGCGCGGGTTTTTCTGGGGTCTGGCGGGCATATATATTTTTTACGTTGTGAAGGATGCAGACGATTCGAGTCAACTACCCGCTGTAAACGTGCCAAGTTTATTTTCAGTAAACAGTTTGAAACGGAGAGACGTCTCGCTTCATTATTTTTAGTCGCCAACACGATCAATCAGAACATTTTGGTGCCGAAACCCGGGAAGGTAGAACGAGATGCCTGACGAAGAGAGTGAAGAGAGACCACTCGCGGCGGAGCAAGGAGAAAGGGCGCGAAGAAAACGCCGGACGATTCGAAGCTCCGCTACGCGACTGATGAACCAGATTGACGCTGAATTGCGAAAAGAAGATGAACAGAGGGATCTCAATCGTGTGCGGGAGATGTTAGCAGTATTGTTAGCAAAGGAGGACAGTTTGCGCGAGCTGGACAACATAGTGGAGGAACACACTTCACTGGAAGACATGGAGGCGGAGATTGAACTCGCAGAAGAGTATAGAGATCGCGTCATTGAGGTAAAAACGCGTGTTCATCGCGTGATCATCGAGAACGTGAGTAACCCCCCACCTACTCGTCAAAGTGATGCTAGTAGTGCAAATAAACAGACAATGAGACTGCCAAAGTTACAAATTGACAAATTTAATGGAGATGTAAGCTCATGGCAGGAATTTTGGAGTCAGTATGAGACTGCTATTCATAACAACAGTGCACTCTGCAAGAAAGAGAAGTTTACCTACCTGAAAACGTATCTTACTGGAACAGCTGCAAAGTCAGTAGCAGGGCTTGCACTGACCGACAGTAATTATGACCCAGCAATTGATTTACTTCAAAGGAGGTTTGGAAGGAAGGATCTAATTGTAAATGCTCACATGTCAAAGCTACTGAATCTCACTCCTGTAAAGAAATCCTCTGATGTCACTTCCTTAAGACAGTTGTATGATGAATGTGAAGTTCAAACCAGAAGCCTAGAATCATTAGGAGTGGTATCAGACACCTATGGTGGAATGTTATGCCCAATATTACTCCAGATGATGCCAGATGACATGGCTCTTGAATACAGCCGTCAAAGAGGTGACAATGACGAGTGGAAGGTGGCCGATGTGCTTCAATTCCTTCAGAAAGAGGTTCAGACACGAGAGAGAACTGTACAAATGATGAAATCATTTAATCAGAGAGAAAACCAGTTCACAAACAAACTAAACAGTAAGTCACATTCAGCTGGTGACATGAAAGTAAAGAAACCAAACATGACATCTGCAGCTGCGCTACACGTTACGGAACAGAAAGTAAACAGTTGCTTGTTCTGTGATCGTGTTGAACACAAATCTGAGAAATGTCCAGACTACGATGTACCAGCACGCAAAGAGAAACTGAAGAGACTAGGCAGGTGCTTTGTGTGTCTAGGGTCCAAACACATTGCCAAGTTCTGCAGGACGAGGGGCGTGTCATGTGCCACATGTGGTGGCAGGCATCATGCAGCCGTTTGTGAGAAGAATCTGGCACCTCCACCTGATGTGTCGACCAACATAGACACACTCATAACCTCAGTAATTCCTCAAGCAGATAAAGCAGAGAACACGGTGCTGCTACAGACCGCCAAGGCATGGGCCATAGGGCCCACAAGCAGGAAGATGGTCCGCTGCTTGTTAGATGGAGGCAGTCAGGGGAGTTTCGTGCATGAGAATGTAGTGAAGGAGTTACAGCTACCTGTTACCAAACAAGGAACGCTTACTCTTCACACCTTTGGCTCCTCTACTCCAACGACGGTTAGTCGCAGCATAGTGAAGCTCAGCTTGGAGAATGTGTGGGATAAGCAGCAGAGAATTGAAATAGAAGCTGTTGTGACCCCACGAGTATGCACAGCACTGATGAAGGTTCCAGGTGAACACATACAGAAAGAGATGAGAAAAAGAGGCCTTCAATTAGCTGACTCTGATGGAGATTATAAACCTGAACTTTCTGTGCTAATTGGCTCTGATTATTACTGGCAGATAGTATCAGGCCGAGTTGAAAGACTGACCAAGAGCCTAGTGGCACTAGAGAGCACATTCGGATGGGCAGTACAAGGCCCAATGGCCGTGTCCAGTATGACGGAGTCAACATGCATGAACATACTGCTCAGCGACGAGGCACAGATGGACAAACAATTGCATGCATTCTGGGAGCTCGAGTCCCTGGGCATCACAAGTGAGAAGCCTGGGAGCCCAGAGGATGCGGAGGCACTGCAGCGGTTTGAAGAAACCTCTATTCTCAAGGACGGACGTTACGAAGTGGAGTTGCCATGGCGACAAGATCATCCACCACTTCAAGACAACTACCGCATAGCCAAACGGAGATTGGAGAGTTTGAGGAGGAAACTAAGCAAGGATGTCACACTGTACAGCAGGTACAACGAAGTCGTGGAAGACTACCTAAAGCAAGGAATGGCTGAGGACGTGCCGAAGGAGCATGCATCACTGCAAGGCAGCCAGACGTACTACTTACCCCATCATGCTGTATTGAGGGAAGACAAGGTGACAACAAAACTCCGAGTTGTGCTTGATGCTTCGTCTCACGAAGATGGAAGTCCCTCTCTGAACGACTGTCTCTTAACCGGTCCCAATCTGAATCCAGATCTGATGAGTGTCTTGATCAGGTTTAGACTGCATGAAGTGGCTTATATGGCAGACATCAAGAAAGCTTTTCTGCAGATTTCACTTACAGAAAGAGATCGGGACGCTGTAAGATTCCTGTGGTTCACAGGGCCACCCACACAGGAGAAGGACATGAAGCTGCGCACACTCAGAATGACAAGGGTGGTGTTTGGAGCTTCGTCAAGCCCATTCCTACTTGCAGCCACCATTCGGAAGCATTTGAGACAGTACGAATTAGAACACCCAAAGGTGGTAGAAATAATCAGCTCCTCACTCTATGTGGATGATTTTATTTCAAGTTCAAGTGAGGTAACAGAGGCCTACACGGTAACAAAAACGGCCAAGGACATAATGTCTGAAGCAGGCATGGAGCTATGCAAATGGATGACGAACTCTCCTGAGCTCAAAGAAAAATGGCAGGAAGGCTCAATGGATTGTGCTGCTCAGCCAGAACCTCCCAGGTCCATTCTGAAGGTGCTGGGCTTGGTGTGGAGACCGGCCACTGATGACTTCGTGTTCGACCTCAGAGGGCTGCTGAACATTCTGAAGGAAAGGGAGAACACAAAACGAAGTGTTCTGCAGTCTTCTGCCCGGATCTTTGACCCATTGGGATTTTTGACACCCTTCACTATTAGGATCAAGTGCATGTTTCAAGAGATGTGGGAGAGAGGGCTCCAGTGGGACGAGGAGCTGCCACCCGATCTGACAAAGAAGTGGCAACAGTGGTGTTCAGAGCTCCCTCAACTGCACGAGGTGTCAATCCCACGGTGGTACAAAACGCACAGGCCACAGCAGAGCAATCAAGTGCTGAAGCTACATGTATTCTGTGATTCAAGTGAAAGAGCTTACAGTGCAGTCGCTTATGTCGAAGGAGAAACAAGGGAAGGAGAAGTGACCATAAGCCTGGTCGCATCCAAGTCCAGAGTGGCCCCGCTTAAAAGAATGACCCTGCCACGTCTGGAGCTGATGGGTGCTGTGATAGCAGCCAGGTTGGGGAACACACTCATGAAAGCGCTGCAGCTCGACAAGACACAACTCAGACTGTGGACAGATTCAATGATAGTTCTGCACTGGATCCGCGGCTCTGCTCATAAGTGGAAACAGTTTGTAGCGAATAGAGTCACCGAAATCCAGACTCTAACAGACCCACAGTTCTGGTCTCACTGCAAGGGGAAGCTTAACCCAGCTGACCTTCCCACCAGAGGCCTAACTGTACAAGACCTGAAGCAGAGCACATTGTGGTGGAATGGACCTTGTGTTCTGATGACAGCTGATCACTTAGAGAGTACTCAGGAAGATGTTCAGGAAGAGGAGGTTAAATCTGAACTCCGATCCAGATACCAGATTGCGGTACAGGCTGTTCAGCAAGAGACAGACTTCCCAAGTCCTGTCTTATGTCTAGAGAAGTACAGCAAACTAAAAACAGTGCTCCGAGTGACAGCCTGGATCAAGAGATTCATCACCAACTCGCGTTCAAGATCTAAGGTGAGTGGTGAACTGACCGCGGAAGAGCTGAATGAAGCTGAAAAATACTGGACGAAGGTGATCCAGCAAGAGAGTTTCAGGTCCGAAATGGATCTGCTGGTATCAGGGAAATGCCCCAACACTGACTCCAGAATACGAGAGCTCAAACCATTTCTGGATGAAGATGCATTGCTTAGTGTTGGAGGACGGCTACAACACTCTGATCTCTCTTACAGACAAAAACACCCCTGGATTTTGCCCAGCAAACACAAATACACGGAGATGGTGGTGCAGAATCAACATGAGCAAATATGTCATGCAGGTGTACAAGACACTTTAGTGCAGACTAGAGAGAAATATTGGATTCTTAAGGCACGGCAGGTGGTAAGGAAGGTTGTGTCCGGATGTGTATTTTGCAGGAAATTCAAAGCGAAGCCTGGACAACAGACTACTGCACCATTGCCGAGGGACAGAATAACAGAATCACCACCTTTCGAAGTTACTGGTGTGGACTTCGCCGGGCCACTGTATGTGAAGATCCAGAGCTCAATGGCGAAGGCATACATAGCACTATTCACGTGTGCTGTAACCAGAGCAGTCCACTTAGAGTTGGTCTCGGACATGTCTACGGAGCACTTCTTACTAGCTTTGAAACGATTCGTATCTAGAAGAGGAATATGTAAGGTGATCTATTCAGATAATGCCAAGACGTTTAAAAGAGCAGATCAAGATCTGAAGGAGCTCTGGCAACGAATTAAAGATCCACGACTGCGAGAGTTCTTCTCAGAGAAGGGCATAGCCTGGCGGTTCATCGCTGAAAGAGCAGCCTGGTGGGGCGGGTTCTGGGAGCGGCTAGTTAGATCAGTCAAAATCATCCTCAGAAAGGTGCTTGGCAGAGCTAAACTCAACTTTGAAGAGATGTGCACCATGCTGACTGAAGCTGAAGCCATAATCAACTCCAGACCGCTCACTTATGTGCCCAATGATGTGGACCAGCCAGAGCCACTGACCCCTGCCCACTTCTTGGTGGGTCAGAGACTGACATGCTTGCCTCCCAAGTCGTTTCCAGCTGAGATCAACCGTCCAACAGCCAATAAGGAGGAGATGACCAAGAGGTGGCGCTACAGACAACGACTCATGATCAACTTCTGGAACCGCTGGCAGAAGGAATATCTGCTGGATCTGAAGTCAGCTCGTCGCTGCGACACCCCACAGCCTTCCACGCTGAAGGTTGGAGATGTTGCACTCATTAGAGAAGATAACGCCCCCCGGCAGAGCTGGAAGCTGGGGAAAATCGAAGAGCTGTTTCCTGGTCGTGATGGCCTGGTGAGGTCATGTGCAGTCCGCACCAGCACGGGGACTGTTCTGCGGAGGCCCATTCAGCTTTTGTATCCTTTGGAAATTGTATAAACAGTAGTTTATGGGGGGGGAGGATGTTGAGAATATATTTGTTAGAAAGATAATTTATTTAGAACACATGATGTAAATGTAATAGTTAAAGCAAAATTAATGTAAGTTAATTCACAGATTGGTTTTAGAGTAACAGTTCATGTGTCAGTGTCAGATATGAAAGGAGCTTAAAACGAGACTGTAGGTCAGTTTATTCAGGAATGTGTGGGAGATGGACTTCATTGCCCAGGGGACATTGCGCACGGGAGAAGACGCGCGGGTTTTTCTGGGGTCTGGCGGGCATATATATTTTTTACGTTGTGAAGGATGCAGACGATTCGAGTCAACTACCCGCTGTAAACGTGCCAAGTTTATTTTCAGTAAACAGTTTGAAACGGAGAGACGTCTCGCTTCATTATTTTTAGTCGCCAACACGATCAATCAGAACAGTAGTGATGTTAGTCCCTTCCTCACTCTGGGGTAGTGATGTTAGTCCCCCCTCACTCTGGGGTAGTAATGTTAGTCCCTCCCTCACTCTGGGGTAGTGATGTTAGTCCCTTCCTCACTCTGGGGTAGTGATGTTAGTCCCCCTCTCACTCTGGGGTAGTGATGTTAGTCCCCCCCTCACTCTGGGGTAGTGAGGTTAGTCCCTCCCTCACTCTGGGGTAGTGATGTTAGTCCCTCCCTCACTCTGGGGTAGTGATGTTAGTCTCTCCCTCACTCTGGGGTAGTGATGTTAGTCCCTCCCTCACTCTGGGGTAGTGAGGTTAGTCCCCCCCTCACTCTGGGGTAGTGATGTTAGTCCCCCCTCACTCTGGGGTAGTGAAGTTAGTCCCCCCTCACTCTGGGGTAGTGATGTTAGTCCCCCCTCACTCTGGGGTAGTGATGTTAGTCCCCCCTCACTCTGGAGTAGTGATGTTAGTCCCTCCCTCACTCTGGGGTAGTGATGTTAGTCCCCCCCTCAGTCTGGGGTAGTGATGTTAGTCCCTTCCTCACTCTGGGGTAGTAATGTTAGTCCCTTCCTCACTCTGGGGTAGTGAGGTTAGTCCCTTCCTCACTCTGGGGTAGTGATGTTAGTCCCTCCCTCACTCTGGGGTAGTGATGTTAGTCCCTCCCTCACTCTGGGGTAGTAATGTTAGTCCCTCCCTCACTCTGGGGTAGTAAGGTTAGTCCCTCCCTCACTCTGGGGTAGTGAGGTTAGTCCCTCCCTCACTCTGGGGTAGTGAGGTTAGTCCCCCCTCACTCTGGGGTAGTGATGTTAGTCCCCCCTCACTCTGGGGTAGTGAAGTTAGTCTCTCTCTCACTCTGGGGTAGTGATGTTAGTCCCTCCCTCACTCTGGGGTAGTGATGTTAGTCCCCCCCTCAGTCTGGGGTAGTGATGTTAGTCCCCCCCTCAGTCTGGGGTAGTGATGTTAGTCCCTTCCTCACTCTAGGGTAGTGATGTTAGTCCCTTCCTCACTCTGGGGTAGTGATGTTAGTCCCTCCCTCAGTCTGGGGTAGTGATGTTAGTCCCCCCCTCACTCTGGGGTAGTGATGTTAGTCCCTCCCTCACTCTGGGGTAGTAATGTTAGTCCCCCCTCACTCTGGGGTAGTAATGTTAGTCTCTCCCTCACTCTGGGGTAGTGAGGTTAGTCTCTCCCTCACTCTGGGGTAGTAATGTTAGTCCCTCTCTCACTCTGGGGTAGTGAGGTTAGTCCCCCCTCACTCTGGGGTAGTGATGTTAGTCCCTCCCTCACTCTGGGGTAGTGATGTTAGTCCCCCCCTCACTCTGGGGTAGTGAGGTTAGTCCCTCCCTCACTCTGGGGTAGTGATGTTAGTCCCCCCCTCATTCTGGGGTAGTGATGTTAGTCCCTTCCTCACTCTGGGGTAGTGATGTTAGTCCCCCCCTCACTCTGGGGTAGTGATGTTAGTCCCCCCCTCACTCTGGGGTAGTGATGTTAGTCCCCCCCTCATTCTGGGGTAGTGATGTTAGTCCCTTCCTCACTCTGGGGTAGTGATGTTAGTCCCCCTCCTCACTCTGGGGTAGTGATGTTAGTCCCTTCCTCACTCTGGGGTAGTAATGTTAGTCCCTCCCTCACTCTGGGGTAGTGATGTTAGTCCCTCCCTCACTCTGGGGTAGTAATGTTAGTCCCTCCCTCACTCTGGGGTAGTGATGTTAGTCCCTCCCTCACTCTGGGGTAGTGAGGTTAGTCCCTCCCTCACTCTGGGGTAGTGATGTTAGTCCCTCCCTCACTCTGGGGTAGTGATGTTAGTCTCTCCCTCACTCTGGGGTAGTGATGTTAGTCCCTCCCTCACTCTGGGGTAGTGAGGTTAGTCCCCCCCTCACTCTGGGGTAGTGATGTTAGTCCCCCCTCACTCTGGGGTAGTGAAGTTAGTCCCCCCTCACTCTGGGGTAGTGATGTTAGTCCCCCCTCACTCTGGGGTAGTGATGTTAGTCCCCCCTCACTCTGGAGTAGTGATGTTAGTCCCTCCCTCACTCTGGGGTAGTGATGTTAGTCCCCCCCTCAGTCTGGGGTAGTGATGTTAGTCCCTTCCTCACTCTGGGGTAGTAATGTTAGTCCCTTCCTCACTCTGGGGTAGTGAGGTTAGTCCCTTCCTCACTCTGGGGTAGTGATGTTAGTCCCTCCCTCACTCTGGGGTAGTGATGTTAGTCCCTCCCTCACTCTGGGGTAGTAATGTTAGTCCCTCCCTCACTCTGGGGTAGTAAGGTTAGTCCCTCCCTCACTCTGGGGTAGTGAGGTTAGTCCCTCCCTCACTCTGGGGTAGTGAGGTTAGTCCCCCCTCACTCTGGGGTAGTGATGTTAGTCCCCCCTCACTCTGGGGTAGTGAAGTTAGTCTCTCTCTCACTCTGGGGTAGTGATGTTAGTCCCTCCCTCACTCTGGGGTAGTGATGTTAGTCCCCCCCTCAGTCTGGGGTAGTGATGTTAGTCCCCCCCTCAGTCTGGGGTAGTGATGTTAGTCCCTTCCTCACTCTAGGGTAGTGATGTTAGTCCCTTCCTCACTCTGGGGTAGTGATGTTAGTCCCTCCCTCAGTCTGGGGTAGTGATGTTAGTCCCCCCCTCACTCTGGGGTAGTGATGTTAGTCCCTCCCTCACTCTGGGGTAGTAATGTTAGTCCCCCCTCACTCTGGGGTAGTAATGTTAGTCTCTCCCTCACTCTGGGGTAGTGAGGTTAGTCTCTCCCTCACTCTGGGGTAGTAATGTTAGTCCCTCTCTCACTCTGGGGTAGTGAGGTTAGTCCCCCCTCACTCTGGGGTAGTGATGTTAGTCCCTCCCTCACTCTGGGGTAGTGATGTTAGTCCCTCCCTCACTCTGGGGTAGTAATGTTAGTCCCTCCCTCACTCTGGGGTAGTAAGGTTAGTCCCTCCCTCACTCTGGGGTAGTGAGGTTAGTCCCTCCCTCACTCTGGGGTAGTGAGGTTAGTCCCCCCTCACTCTGGGGTAGTGATGTTAGTCCCCCCCTCACTCTGGGGTAGTGATGTTAGTCCCCCCCTCACTCTGGGGTAGTGATGTTAGTCCCCCCCTCATTCTGGGGTAGTGATGTTAGTCCCTTCCTCACTCTGGGGTAGTGATGTTAGTCCCCTCCTCACTCTGGGGTAGTGATGTTAGTCCCCCCTCACTCTGGGGTAGTAATGTTAGTCCCTCCCTCACTCTGGGGTAGTGATGTTAGTCCCTTCCTCACTCTGGGGTAGTGATGTTAGTCCCCCTCTCACTCTGGGGTAGTGATGTTAGTCCCCCCCTCACTCTGGGGTAGTGAGGTTAGTCCCTCCCTCACTCTGGGGTAGTGATGTTAGTCCCTCCCTCACTCTGGGGTAGTGATGTTAGTCTCTCCCTCACTCTGGGGTAGTGATGTTAGTCCCTCCCTCACTCTGGGGTAGTGAGGTTAGTCCCCCCCTCACTCTGGGGTAGTGATGTTAGTCCCCCCTCACTCTGGGGTAGTGAAGTTAGTCCCCCCTCACTCTGGGGTAGTGATGTTAGTCCCCCCTCACTCTGGGGTAGTGATGTTAGTCCCCCCTCACTCTGGAGTAGTGATGTTAGTCCCTCCCTCACTCTGGGGTAGTGATGTTAGTCCCCCCCTCAGTCTGGGGTAGTGATGTTAGTCCCTTCCTCACTCTGGGGTAGTAATGTTAGTCCCTTCCTCACTCTGGGGTAGTGAGGTTAGTCCCTTCCTCACTCTGGGGTAGTGATGTTAGTCCCTCCCTCACTCTGGGGTAGTGATGTTAGTCCCTCCCTCACTCTGGGGTAGTAATGTTAGTCCCTCCCTCACTCTGGGGTAGTAAGGTTAGTCCCTCCCTCACTCTGGGGTAGTGAGGTTAGTCCCTCCCTCACTCTGGGGTAGTGAGGTTAGTCCCCCCTCACTCTGGGGTAGTGATGTTAGTCCCCCCTCACTCTGGGGTAGTGAAGTTAGTCTCTCTCTCACTCTGGGGTAGTGATGTTAGTCCCTCCCTCACTCTGGGGTAGTGATGTTAGTCCCCCCCTCAGTCTGGGGTAGTGATGTTAGTCCCCCCCTCAGTCTGGGGTAGTGATGTTAGTCCCTTCCTCACTCTAGGGTAGTGATGTTAGTCCCTCCCTCACTCTGGGGTAGTGATGTTAGTCCCTCCCTCAGTCTGGGGTAGTGATGTTAGTCCCCCCCTCACTCTGGGGTAGTGATGTTAGTCCCTCCCTCACTCTGGGGTAGTAATGTTAGTCCCCCCTCACTCTGGGGTAGTAATGTTAGTCTCTCCCTCACTCTGGGGTAGTGAGGTTAGTCTCTCCCTCACTCTGGGGTAGTAATGTTAGTCCCTCTCTCACTCTGGGGTAGTGAGGTTAGTCCCCCCTCACTCTGGGGTAGTGATGTTAGTCCCTCCCTCACTCTGGGGTAGTGATGTTAGTCCCCCCCTCACTCTGGGGTAGTGAGGTTAGTCCCTCCCTCACTCTGGGGTAGTGATGTTAGTCCCCCCCTCATTCTGGGGTAGTGATGTTAGTCCCTTCCTCACTCTGGGGTAGTGATGTTAGTCCCCCCCTCACTCTGGGGTAGTGATGTTAGTCCCCCCCTCATTCTGGGGTAGTGATGTTAGTCCCTTCCTCACTCTGGGGTAGTGATGTTAGTCCCCTCCTCACTCTGGGGTAGTGATGTTAGTCCCTTCCTCACTCTGGGGTAGTAATGTTAGTCCCTCCCTCACTCTGGGGTAGTGATGTTAGTCCCTCCCTCACTCTGGGGTAGTAATGTTAGTCCCTCCCTCACTCTGGGGTAGTGATGTTAGTCCCTCCCTCACTCTGGGGTAGTGAGGTTAGTCCCTCCCTCACTCTGGGGTAGTGATGTTAGTCCCTCCCTCACTCTGGGGTAGTGATGTTAGTCTCTCCCTCACTCTGGGGTAGTGATGTTAGTCCCTCCCTCACTCTGGGGTAGTGAGGTTAGTCCCCCCCTCACTCTGGGGTAGTGATGTTAGTCCCCCCTCACTCTGGGGTAGTGAAGTTATTCCCCCCTCACTCTGGGGTAGTGATGTTAGTCCCCCCTCATTCTGGGGTAGTGATGTTAGTCCCTTCCTCACTCTGGGGTAGTGATGTTAGTCCCCCCCTCACTCTGGGGTAGTGATGTTAGTCCCTTCCTCACTCTGGGGTAGTAATGTTAGTCCCTCCCTCACTCTGGGGTAGTGATGTTAGTCCCTCCCTCACTCTGGGGTAGTAATGTTAGTCCCTCCCTCACTCTGGGGTAGTGATGTTAGTCCCTCCCTCACTCTGGGGTAGTGAGGTTAGTCCCCCCTCACTCTGGGGTAGTGATGTTAGTCTCTCCCTCACTCTGGGGTAGTGAGGTTAGTCCCTCCCTCACTCTGGGGTAGTGATGTTAGTCCCTCCCTCACTCTGGGGTAGTGATGTTAGTCCCTCCCTCACTCTGGGGTAGTGATGTTAGTCCCTCTCTCACTCTGGGGTAGTGAGGTTAGTCCCCCCTCACTCTGGGGTAGTGAGGTTAGTCCCTCCCTCACTCTGGGGTAGTGAGGTTAGTCCCTCCCTCACTCTGGGGTAGTGATGTTAGTCCCTCTCTCACTCTGGGGTAGTGATGTTAGTCCCCCCCTCACTCTGGGGTAGTGATGTTAGTCTCCCCTCACTCTGGGGTAGTGAGGTTAGTCCCTCCCTCACTCTGGGGTAGTGATGTTAGTCCCCCCTCACTCTGGGGTAGTAATGTTAGTCCCTCCCTCACTCTGGGGTAGTGATGTTAGTCCCTTCCTCACTCTGGGGTAGTGATGTTAGTCCCTCCCTCACTCTGGGGTAGTGAGGTTAGTCCCCCCCTCACTCTGGGGTAGTGATGTTAGTCCCTCTCTCACTCTGGGGTAGTGATGTTAGTCCCTCCCTCACTCTGGGGTAGTGATGTTAGTCTCTCCCTCACTCTGGGGTAGTGATGTTAGTCCCCCCCTCACTCTGGGGTAGTGATGTTAGTCTCTCCCTCACTCTCGGGTAGTGATGTTAGTCCCTCCCTCACTCTGGGGTAGTGATTTTAGTCTCTCCCTCACTCTGGGGTAGTGAGGTTAGTCCCTCCCTCACTCTGGGGTAGTGAGGTTAGTCCCTCCCTCACTCTGGGGTAGTGAGGTTAGTCCCCCCTCACTCTGGGGTAGTGATTTTAGTCCCCCCCCTCACTCTGGGGTAGTGAGGTTAGTCCCTCCCTCACTCTGGGGTAGTGATGTTAGTTCCTCCCTCACTCTGGGGTAGTGATTTTAGTCTCTCCCTCACTCTGGGGTAGTGAGGTTAGTCCCTCCCTCACTCTGGGGTAGTGAAGTTTGATATGTCCCTCTCTCACTCTGCCATCCTCTGTCTCTCTCTCTCCTCTCTCTGTCTCTCCATCAGGCTGGTAAGACTGTTCCAGAGCGAAGTAAGAAGCAGAGAGACAACAAGCCCAAGGTGAGAAAGCTCAAGTACCACCAGTACATCCCTCCTGACCAGAAGGTGGGGAAGGAGCCTCCACCCGTGCTGGACTCCACCTACGCCAAACTGCTCCACCAGCAACAGCTCTTCCTCCAGCTGCAGATCATCAGCCAGCAGCACTGCAACTACCAGGCCATCCTTCCTGCTCCACCCAGGTAAAGCACTGGAGAACTCCCTCCATCCTTCTCACTCCACCCAGGTAAAGCACTGGAGAACTCCCTCCATCCTTCTCACTCCACCCAGGTAAAGCACTGGAGAACTCCCTCCATCCTTCCTGCTCCACCCACGCAGAGCAGCACCTGTCATCCTGCCACCTCCACCCACAACACCGTATCATCCTCCAGGTCCCACACGTGTAGAGCAGGATGTTATTTATGTCTTCACAAACACTGTTTATCGTTACCCCATTTACAAGAGCGTTTGGGGACTAAATGAAATACAAACCTTCTTCAGCACAAATGATCCCGTCTTCTCTCAGAGGCCCCATCTTCTCCTGATGATGGCCAAATGAATTCTCCTGATGGAGTATGAAGAAATATCACCTGACAGCCCAAGGTTCTGTCATGCAGCCTCTGCCTGCTGAAAACAAGCTGGTGCCCAATTAGTGCTCGGGGTGACAATTCACAGCCAGTCTTGACCACCGAGTGAGGCACTGCCAGAGTCCTGGCCTTGTGTTTGCAGCCTTTAGGGCTGTGTTTGGCTGTGTGAAGCCAAGCTGAACGTGCCAGCCCCACAGGCCTGCAGGCTGGACGTCCTCCACCATGCAGCTCCTGGTCCATCTGTGCACAAGGCTCTCCATGAACAGGCGTCTTTCTCCAGGCCATGTCAGGATATTTCAGCTGTGCCAGAGAACGTTAGAGAATCCATTATTCCCCTTGTGTTTTATTTGTTTTGGCTTGATGTTAAAATGAACGCAATGCATATTTGTATCTATACATTTTTACACATTCCAGATGTTACTATGGAATTACTACTGGTTTGATTTAATGTAGTTATTTTACTTAAGACAAAATGTATTCACTCAGGCCTCCAGCAGACCAACAAGCACCTTCAACCAAAGGGGTATCTTCAGTACGGTCCGGCCCTCCCTCTCAGTCAATGCTCACACAGATGAACGGCCTAAATCGTCACGCCATTGCAGTAGCGCTTGACGCTAATCTGCCAGCAGTGCCCTCTAACCTGGATGAATTAAAGGTTAGTGTGCACACTTTAAATAAACACTGTAAACATGTGATTCTGTAAGTCACAGGACACTCGGCAACTTCTGCATTTTACTTTTCTTATCCTTAGGCTAAAGGAAGTAGTATTAAG
Source organism: Brachyhypopomus gauderio (assembly GCF_052324685.1). Taxonomy (NCBI): domain Eukaryota; kingdom Metazoa; phylum Chordata; class Actinopteri; order Gymnotiformes; family Hypopomidae; genus Brachyhypopomus; species Brachyhypopomus gauderio. The sequence continues at coordinate 32,479,690 of NC_135216.1, forward strand.
AACATGAACAACGTGAACAAAAACAAAAATAATGCATTATATTTGTTTTTAATTCAACAACAGCTGCAATAGATTAGTATTAGACTAGATTAGCACAGACTAGTATTAGGCTGGATTAGTGTTTGTATTAGTATTAGGCTAGATTAACATCGTTCTTAGTTATGACTTTTCATTTATCTACATTCTGCCACTTTAGTAAAGGTGTGTTTCTCTCTTTGGCCTGCAGGTGGCAGAGCTGAAGCAGGAACTCAAACTGCGAGGCCTCACTGTCTCAGGGACCAAAAACGACCTCATAGAGCGCCTGAAAAACTTCCAACAACAAAATGGTGGCAGTGCACCCACGAGCACCACAGGAGGCGCTAGTGTGCCAGCCGCCCCTAACACCAGCACATCCCAGTCAACATCAAAGCCACCTGCCCAATCCCCAGCCTCCGCCACTGCCCCCCACCAATCAGGAAATTCTGGCATGGTTGTGGCAGCTTTTCCATTGGTTGCCACTCTGAAAGGGGGCAGAGCTCAGCCTGCAACTCGGTGTCATTTTGGCGGTTCTAGTCCGTCACCTCCTGGATCTCCATCCCCCTCTGAGCAATCACTGTCTGGACTGAGCCCAGAAGACCACAGCTGTAATGGAGATGCTTTTGGGGACATGGTATGTTCACCGTCTCACAGGAAGTGACAGTGAAGCTGTGACTACATTTGTACACGCTGGCATATTTGATTGTTTACTTGATTGTTTGCTTGATATTAGTGACATAAGTAGAACGTTCAAAAGCCAGATGCAAGTCAACATTTAAATGTTAATCATAACACACCAGCTATTGTTTTACCTGCATAACCTGCGTAACTTTACAGTTACAAGGCTGCACTTGGCACAGTATACATCTGTCTGCTGAATGCTATAAATGTGAATACAAACATATACCCCTAATGCTTGACTGGTACTCTAAGAGTTGCACTCTCTCTTAATAGCTGGCTCACTCTCTCTAATAGCTGGCTCACTCTCTCTAATAGCTGGCTCACTCTCTCTAATAGCTGTCTCTCTCTCTAATAGCTGTCTCCCTCTCAAATAGAAGTCTCTCTATCTCTAATAGCTGTCTCTCTCACTATAATAGCTGTATGACTTTCTAATAGCTCTCTCTCTCTAATAGCTGTCTCTCTCTCTCTAATAGCTGTCTCACTCTCTAATAGCAGTCTCTCTCTCTAATAGCTGTCTCTCTCCCTCTCTAATAGCTGTCTCACTCTCTAATAGCAGTCTCTCTCTCTAATAGCTGTCTCTCTCCCTCTCTAATAGCTGTCTCTCTCTAATAGCTGTCTCTCTCACTCTCTAATAGCTGTCTCTCTCCCTCTCTAATATCATTCTCTCTCTCTAATAGCAGTCTCTCTCTCTAATAGCTGTCTCTCTCACTCTATAATAGCTGTCAATTCAATTCAATTCAATTCAATATAGCTTTATTAGCATGACTGTATAAGGTACAGTGTTGCCAAAGCATTAAAAAACAACGATAACAATGATAATAATATTGACAAATAACAATAACAACAACAACAATAATAATAATAATAATAATAATATATGATAACATTTAGGAAAAGTTATCATTATAATTATTTACATTCTGAAACTGAAGGGGGGGGGGGGGGGTCGTTTCCCACTGTCTCTCAGGCTGTGACATGTAGATATAAATTTTGCAGCTAGGGGGGCGCTGTGTCCCCCTCCTAGAATGATTTTTAGTTGTTCAATTTGTGTTAGTGTTTGGAAGTTTGGGATTTTCTTTTTGAATTTGTGTATGTAAATTTCACATGTTGGTCTGAATTTTTCACATTTTAGAAGAAAGTGCATCTCGGTCTCGACCTCACCTGTCATACAGTGACCACACAGCCTCTGCTCTCTGGGCAGCCAGGACTGTTTATACCTGCCTCTCTCTACGGCCAGGCTGTGGTCACTGAGTCTGTACTTGGTCAGGATCTGTCTCTGCTTTGTATCTCTGACAGTCAGGAGATACTCTTCCAATTCATACTCTGTTTTTAGGGCCCGATAGCATTCAAGTTTGTTTTGAGTCCGAATTTCTTTTTCCCAATGTTCCAGATAATCCCTTTGACTGCGTTTGATGATGTGGTTAATGTTTGGTTTTGAGGTTAAAGCAGTGCTGGAACGAGGCTGTTGTCTGTTACTATCTGTTAGAGAGTTAATAAGCCTCAGGACCAGCTGACTGAGGGGGCTCTTCTCGGGGTTCAGTTCTTGGGTCTGTAACGTCTTAAAATGTAGCGTATCACTGGGACTCGTTTTCAGATGCATCCAGAAATTTAGAGCTCGTTTTTGGATATTGATGAACAATGGGAATCGGCCTAATTCTGCCCTGCATGCATTGGTTGGTGTTTATAGTGTTAATAGCTGTCTCTATTATAATATATAATATTATATTATATATAATATAATATCTCTGTCTCTATAATAGCTGTTTATAGTGTTAATAGCTGTCTGTTGGTGTTAATAGCTGTCTCTCTCTCTAATAGCTGTCTCTCTCTCCAATAGCTGTCTCTCTCACTCTCTAATAGCAGTCTCTCTCTCTCTAATAGCTGTCTCCCTCTAATAGCTGTCTCTCTCTCTAATAGCTGTCTCTCTCTCTCTAATAGCTGTTTCTCTCTGTAATAGCTGTCTCTCTCTCTAATAGCTGTCTCTCTCTCTAATAGCTGTCTCACTCTCTAATAGCTCTCTCTCTCTCTCTCTCTCTCTCTCTAATGGCTGTTTCTCTCTGTAATAGCTGTTTCTCTATGTAATAGCTGTCTCTCTCTCTCTAATAGCTGTCTCACTCTCTAATAGCTGTCTCTCTCTCTCTAATAGCTGTCTCACTCTCTAATAGCTGTCTCACTCTCTAATAGCTGTTTCTCTCTGTAATAGCTGTCTCTCTCTCTAATAGCTGTCTCACTCTCTAATAGCTGTCTCTCTCTCTCTCTAATAGCTGTCTCACTCTCTAATAGCTGTCTCTCTCTCTAATAGCTGTCTCTCTCCCTCTCTAATAGCTGTCTCTCTCTAATAGCTGTCTCTCTCACTCTCTAATAGCTGTCTCTTTCCCTCTAATAGCTGTTTCTCTCACTCTATAATAGCTGTCTCTCTCTCTAATAGCTGTCTCTCTCTCTAATAGCTGTCTCTCTCACTCTCTAATAGCTGTCTCTCTCTCTCTAATAGCTCTCTCTCTCTCTAATAGCTGTCTCCCTCTCTAATAGCTGTCTCTCTCTCTCTAATAGCTGTTTCTCTCTGTAATAGCTGTCTCTCTCTCTAATAGCTGTCTCTCTCTCTCTCTAATAGCTGTCTCACTCTCTAATAGCTGTTTCTCTCTGTAATAGCTGTTTCTCTCTGTAATAGCTGTCTCTCTCTCTAATAGCTGTCTCACTCTCTAATAGCTGTCTCTCTCTCTCTAATAGCTGTCTCACTCTCTAATAGCTGTCTCACTTTGTAATAGCTGTCTCTCTCTCTAATAGCTGTCTCACTCTAATAGCTGTCTCACTCTCTCTAATAGCTGTCTCACTCTAATAGCTGTCTCTCTCTCTCTAATAGCTGTCTCACTCTCTAATAGCTGTCTCTCTCACTCTCTAATAGCTGTCTCTCTCACTCTCTAATAGCTGTCTCTCTCTCTAATAGCTGTCTCTCTCACTCTCTAATAGCTGTCTCTCCTCTTTTTGCTAGGTGAGTTCTCCTTTGACTCAGCTGTCTCTCCAACACTCTCCTCCTGACACTGCAGCCCTGCCCACAGGGCCCTCTGCTGGTGGGCCCCTCCCCCCGGGGGGCGTGGCCCCTGTGGATAAAGACCTGATGCTGCGGGAGAAGGACCAGCACATTGCCACGCTCACACGCATGCTGCAGGAGAAGCAGCAGCAGGTAGAGGCGCTCCGCTCCCAGCTGCTGGACCAGCGGGCCACGGGCGGGGCCTGCAAGCCCCTCCCTCCAGTCGCCATCAAGGAGGAGCCAGAGGACATTCCCATGGAGGAGGAGCCAGAGCAGTGGGGCGCAGTGGAGGAACACGTGCTGCTGCAGAACCAGTTCAACCTGCACAGACAGACACAGAACCAGTTCAACCTGCACAGACCAACGCAGCAGCACAGGAGGAAGAAAACACACAACAGACTGCAGAACCCCAGGCTCTCCACACAGTCAGAGACCTGCTCCCAGCAGACCTCCTCCCAGCAGACCTGCTTCAAGCAGACCTCCTCCCAGCAGACCTCCTCCCAGCAGACCTCCTCCCAGCAGACCTGCTTCAAGCAGACCTCCTCCCAGCAGACCTCCTCCCAGCAGACCCCCTCCCAGCAGACCTCCTCCCAGCAGGTCTGCTTCACCACACAACGCCATGGGCTGTTAAGAACACAGGGAGCACTTTGGGGAGGGCATTATGATTGTTGAGCGCGGATGACAAAGGGCGACATGGAGCTTCAGCTCTGCACACTCAGTGGCCCAAAGCACTTCAGCAGAGCAGCACTGTGGCACTGCAGTACTGGGCAGGACAGCTGCAGGTTGGAGATAAGAACCACGGATACACTGTAGAAATAAGCAGGCGCCTGGATGAATATAGTGCAATACCATTGGGAGCTCTCTGGTTGAATAAAGGGATATGGATATGAATAGAATATATAGGGGGATGTGGTTATCATAATTATTCATATTGAGTATGAATGGGTGTAAATTTCAATTGATTTTTTTCTTTATTTTTCCTCTTCTTTCTTCATGCAGGTGTCTCAGGTGGTTATCAACCAGCAGCCAGGAAGACCCCCCTCATTCCGATTGGATGTCCTTAAATCAAACTCCTCCCGAACTCTAGTAATGGACAGCAATGGCAACCAGTTCCTGCTAACGCTGACCAATCACAATGCAGAGAACCAAGCCAATGACAACTCATCTAGCAACATAGCCAGTCCAATCACACTTCAGGTACCATGCAGGGTCTGTCCTATGCCCTAAATGAATAAATGTCATGTTTTATCCACTAACATCACTGCTAACATCATTTTCAGAGAACGGAATCAACACCCACCAAGCTATCCAGTGAGTCAGCACCTCAGATGCCTAACAGAGATGTCCAATCAAAACCACTGACGATCTGTAAGCAACCAATCAAAAAGGTGAGAGGTTGCTGTTGTTGTAATCAAAGGAGTGACCTATCAGTAGTGAGGTTAGATTAGTGCTCTATCATCACTGTCCAGATCCAGGGTGTGTGTGAAGAAAGCAGCACTGGCCGTGCTGTAGTAGGTACACAGCTCTTTAGACTACTGCTAACTGATCTAGGGAGGATCCCAGGTTAATGAAGGGGCTGCGAAGGTTAGCCTAAGCTTCTGCAGCACAAATCAGTATGTAAATTATGCTGCATTAAATATAATTGATAGGCAATTTACTATAGTAGTTGGGCTTATGATTTCTCTAATTGAAATGAAATGCTAATGTGCCTCATAGTTGCAGGTATAGCTAAAAGAAGCTTGACTGAATTGGCCTATTAAAACAGTAGAGGGTAATGGAGTCAGCACACCAGCTTTTGATGTATTAGCTTAGAGCTATTAGTATAGCATGCTCATTAGCATGGCTAATTGAGATGGATTTCTTTTACCTCCACAGGCACTAAAACCTGAGAAACATGTCTCCCCAAGTCACACGAAAGCTCGATATGCACTGTGCAATGTACAGCCGTTTTTAACCAAGGTAGACCCTGCCTCTAATCTTCTGATTAAGTCCTCGTCAAACCAAAGAGTAAGTGTTAAGTGGTAATTGTGATATTTGTTCTATGTGCTGGTTCTATGTGCTATATGAGTCAGGTAAATACTTCATTGTTTAATACTCTAGATGTCCTGGATTTATTATGTTTAGATTAAAATAATTAAAATAATAAGAAATAAATACACATAATATAATAATTCAAGGTACTGTTTGAGGAGGCTGTATCAGAATATCTTCTGACCACTAGATGACTTAGCCACATGACTCAATAAGATAATGAAACTGTCATGTTAAAATAAGCTTTGGTTGGCTGATACGGGAGAGCTCACTACACATAATGCCAAATCAAATGTGCCTAAATATGGCTGCGGCCCTGGGCTCTGTGAGACAGGACAGCATGGCCATGTCTGTCTTCCATATTGCTAGCAGTTAGCAGACTAGCTCAGTCCCTCGGCTGACTCAGACCTCGTTTGGATAGAGACGGTGATTTCCAGGAGTGAGAACACAGTGTACCTTCCTTGTTTCTCAACATGCCCTCACTTGATATCTGTCTACCCTTGGCTGTCTGCTCCATCCATCAGGAGGAGACGTGTGGCCGCACAGGCCAGCATGCTGTCCACTCACCTTCCTCCTCTAATCTGAGGTCCACTCTAACTTCACGTCGAAAGGTACAAATTCCCTACACGTCCCTTTCTGTCTTGATATACATGGAACTCAACTGTAGCCTCGTGTCACTGAACGTGCGTGTTTGGCGTGTGTGTTTGCAGAGGAATGGACGCACTCGGCGTGTCGATAACCTGTTTGACATCCTCGTTCAGAATGGTGGTGAGTTTGAAACAGAGAGGACCTGTTTTAATTTGTCCTCCACAAAGTTGTTTATTCCTCAGTGGCATCTCTATCCTCTCTGCAGAAATCTCGGAAAATTTCCGACCGTCTCCTGATCCTGCTCTGTCCTGCCTGTGTCCAAACAGCCCTCCTCTTTCACCAAGCTGCTCTTCTCCTCTTCAGCTCTCACCGGCCTCTCCTCCCATCACAGACACCCCTCAGGAACCTTTCGTGCATGGATCTTCTGCTCAGGTGGAACTTAGTAACTGCAGAGCTGGAAGTGGCCGCCTGGAGGACTTCCTTGAAAGCACCACTGGAAAACCTCTTTTAGGGGTGGAGCCTGGTGGTCATGTGACTCTCATTGACGAACTCCACAGCCAGTTGCTGAGTACACCGAGTATTCTGGACCACCCGTCCTCACCAATGGACACGTATGACCTTGGGCTGCCGTCCAGTCGCACAGGGCTGGAGCTGGCAGAATCCGCCCTCGACAGCATGGATTGGCTGGACCTTGGTATGGGGGGAACAGGGGGGGAGGGGCCGGGTCTTGTGGCCCTCAGTGGACATCCTTCCACCAGTGTGTTTTCTACAGACTTTCTGGACAGTTCAGATCTTCATCTGCACTGGGACTCCTGCTTATAGCCAAATGAAACTCGCACACTGAACTAAACACACACACAGACAGTTAATTAGACAAACACAGACAGTTAATCACAGACACACACAGGTAATCACAACCAAGATTTGCTGTTGTAGTCAATGCCTTTGTGGTGCCGTAATGCCCAACAGCCGTGTTTCCTGCTGTACTGAATCTTCTGACCTCGTACCTGACGTAACCCTACACAACTCTACACATCAATCCAACAGCATCACCACACTCAGTCAGCAAAACACTGAAGAATTGAAAATCTGTTTTCACATTATGTTTTCTCTGATCGTTCAGGAGGTATTGGCCAGCTGAAAATACAAAAGAGATGCAGTCTCCATCATTGGCTTGACATTTGAGGTTTCTAAGACCTAAATTACATGGTGAGATCCCTGCCTGCTCAGTGTGAACAGGGATCATTACAACTACAGCTTTGAAGGAAGCTGTAGTTATAACTGTGGTCATTTTGAAGAACGTTGTAGTTATAACTGTGGTCATTTTGACAGAAGCTGTACTTACACCAACACACACAGCTTCTGTTAAGAAAGAACCACTGAAACACTAGTGAATCAGAAGCACCAGGTGTGTTCTTGTGCTGGTCATATGTGCTGTCCTTCTGGAGTGAGGACGCATCTCCTGTGTGTTCCACAGGGACACCCACGTGCTCATGGAAGGTGTGTTAGACCCCTCGTGGTGTGAGCGGCTTCATGCTGGAGTAGCAAAGACTCTGTGTGGACATGTGACAGTCAGCAGGGCCAGTAACCGAGATACAGCTGAGAGTCTATTTATAACCACTGGCTTTTTTAGAGTGAGAAATACACTGGCTGAATTTACAACAGGTACATGTGCATGATCATTAAGCATGCGCGCGCACACACACACACACACACACACATTTCATTTCATTTTCCTGTTTCAGTGTATATTAACTTTGTTGTTGCTAAATATACAACTTATTGTGTAACTCAGGACCGTGGTGTGTGTGTGTGTGTGTGTGTGTGTGTGTGTGTGTGTGTGTGTGTGTGTGTGTGTGTGTGTGTGTGTGTGTGTTTATAAGAGTAAGCACACACAGGAAGTTGTTCTGTACTGGTTCTTCTTAGAATGGCCATGCTTGTGCGGACTGGACTTTAGTTCATAGAATGGGTTCTGAGAACCAGCAGTCAAGCCAAGCACCCCCATGTCACGGGCTGGACGTCCCTCAGCCTCCCTGTCCCTGGCTGTAACAGCAAATCACAGCCTCCCTGTCCCTGGCTGTAACAGCGAATCACAGCCTCCCTGTCCCTGGCTGTAACAGCGAATCACAGCCTCCCTGTCCCTGGCTGTAACAGCGAATCACAGCCTCCCTGTCCCTGGCTGTTAAACAGTGTTACAGTTTCGCTGTCACTGGCTAGCTGGACGTGCTAAAGGGCCTTAAGAGGTGCCCAGAGTTTTTTGAATTTGGGCATTTATAATGATTGTTTGTTTTTTTTTTTTCCCTTGACGTAAATGAAAAATAAAAATTTGGGGAAGATGGAGTTTTTCTGCAGTGATTATTAAAGAAAGGAGCACATTGTTACCAGTGTAATGATGTCATGATCAGCAGAACCGTAAGACCTGAAGCAATGACTCACATTGTGTAATTTAAAGATGTTTTCAAGCGACCCAGTTTGTCTTGCTCTGAGAATAACTCTGATCTTTGAGACTTCCAGGAGGACGTCGTAAACCTTCTCTCTTTGTCTCTGACTGACACAGATCTGTGTGTAGTGCAGGAAAACCTGATCCATTTAACAGTGTACAACATATTAGCTACCACAGTTAAATAAAAAAAAACAAATTAGACATGTTTGTATTCCCCAGAGTAGCAATGTCAGGGCCAAATGACAGGTGCACAGCTAGGGCACAGGTACACAGCTAGGGCACAGGTACACAGCTAAGGCACAGGTGCACAGCTAGGGCACAGGTGCACAGCTAGGGCACAGGTACACAGCTAGGGCACAGGTGCACAGCTAGGGCACAGGTGCACAGCTAGGGCACAGGTAGGAGAGACCCACCTGTAGTACTGTACTGGGGTTTAGGAGAGACCCACCTGTAGTACTGTACTGGGGTTTAGGAGAGACCCACCTGTAGTACTGTACTGGGGTTAAGGAGAGACCTACCTGTAGTACTGTACTGGGGTTAAGGAGAGACCCACCTGTAGTACTGTACTGGGGTTAAGGAGAGACCCACCTGTAGTACTGTACTGGGGTTTAGGAGAGACCCACCTGTAGTACTGTCCTGGGGTTTAGGAGAGACCCACCTGTAGTACTGTACTGGGGTTTAGGAGAGACCCACCTGTAGTACTGTACTGGGGTTTAGGAGAGACCCACCTGTAGTACTGTACTGGGGTTTAGGAGAGACCCACCTGTAGTACTGGACTGGGGTTTAGGAGAGACCCACCTGTAGTACTGGACTGGGGTTTAGGAGAGACCCACCTGTAGTACTGGACTGGGGTTTAGGAGAGACCCACCTGTAGTACTGTACTGGGGTTTAGAAGAGACCCACCTGTAGTACTGTACTAGGGTTTAGGAGAGACCCACCTGTAGTACTGTACTGGGGTTTAGGAGAGACCCACCTGTAGTACTGTACTGGGGTTTAGGAGAGACCCACCTGTAGTACTGGACTGGGGTTTAGGAGAGACCCACCTGTAGTACTGTACTGGGGTTTAGGAGAGACCCACCTGTAGTACTGGACTGGGGTTTAGGAGAGACCCACCTGTAGTACTGTACTGTCTTAAGTGCCCTGGTTTAAGCAGAATTACAGCTCCAGATTTCCACAATATGAACAAGAAAAGCAAGATAACTAAATATTTATAAGTGTAACAAAAAAAACAGCAAAAAACATTAACATCTTTAACATTTACTAAGACACATAACGGGAACAGTGACACAAGACCGTACCCGCATCTCTGCAACAACACTGCAGCTCGTCTCTAGGGAGCAGGATCTCCTGGCGCTCAGTAATGGCAGTGATGGTGATGATGATGAAGAGTGGCTGGGCGCAGGTGCAGTTACTGGCTGTGATCCCTGTGCTAGCACAGCACCCTCGGCCTCACGATACGTGTCCTGGATAAATCTGCCCTCGTGAGCCTTCGGGCGAGGGGCTGTGCACAGCTGTACAGTCGTGGCTCTCGCTGAACTCTGACCTGCGTCTGGAGGAGTGGAGTGTGACCTCTGAGCTGATGGACAGTGTGGACTTGTACAGGCAGGTATGATCCCCTCACTAACCAGTGGCCATGGGTCATGGAGCTGCGGTATTGACCCTGGAAACACAACCTGCTTCGGCAGTACCAGTAAAACGAGAGACGCAAAAGCAACATGCTTCATTTTCAACAGTGAAAAAGCAATACACTATTTACGGGGCTTAAGGTTATGGTTAGGACTGGACGGAGAAAATTCCTTTTGCTTATTACATAAATAGGCACATATGTATAATACACTGAAGATTTGTATAAAGTTCACGTATGTTTGTGTGTTTGTGTGTACATGCATACGGTATATTTTCCTGCAAAACAAGGCTGAGATGTGTGTGACGTGCATGAGTGTGTACATGTATACGTGTGTGTGTGTGTGTGTGTGTGTGTGTGTGTGTGTGTGTGTGTGTGTGAAGGAGAGAAAGGGAGAAAGGGAGAGAGAGAGATGTGTTCTGTTGATAGCAGCACTTATGCTATGTATCCATCAGCTTTTGCCACTCAAACCAATCAAGTGATGAGACCCTGGTGTTAGATGTGTGTGTGTGTGTGTGGGTGTGTGTGTGGGTGGGTGTGTGTGTATGTGTGTGTGTGTGTGTGTGTGTGTGTGTGTGTGTGTATGTGTGTGGTTTGTTTTACCTCCCCATGGTGGTTTACCACCCGCCTCGTGGTGGCTGGGGGCAGCTGAGTGGGGTACTAAAGGGGTAATTGTGGTTAGACCTGTGGTCTGTTTCATAGCTAGCGCTGACATCACAAGCTCCCATTCGCTGTTGGTCTGTTTGAGGTGTGTGTTAGTGATGGTGAGGGGGAGTCGATCAGTTTACTGAGACGGATACATCCATCAGCTGTAATGGCTTGCCAAGTGAGCCCCTCCACACACACACACACACACACACACACACACACACTTCATGCCTGAATTCATTAATCGATCTGCAAACGTAAGGGGGATTTAGTAGTCCTGTGTTATTTCCCAGTGTGGACATCACTGCTGATTTATTTGGCAGGAGAAAGCTTCTAGGAGCTCGAGAGCTTAGCAGCTACTGGATTTGGTTTATTCCCCTTCAATGTGGCCAAGCTGCACTACCTGCTACAGTTCCACATGTGTCCAGCAGATGGTGCCATCCTCAGTGCTGTGGTGCCTGGTTCCAGAGTCTCAGGAGGGCTGTGTTAGCCCAGAGATGATGGATGGCTCAGTTGTGCTGCTTCGCCCACTCGCCGATCTGTTGAGGTTTGCTGGAGTGAGATGAGGTGTGTGACTGAAAGGTGAAAGTTCTAGAACTGTCAGGAGTAAATGAAGGCGCTGGACCACAGAGAACACGTCTGTTTCACGTCGACCTTCTCTCTCACGCTCAGCCATTCAGGGACTAGTGCTGTGGTTATTACGGACATGCAATGGAGAGAGAGAAGCAGCTGCAATTGGCCCTGTAATATGTGTGTGTGTGTGTGTGTGTGTGTGTGTGTGTGTGTGTGTGTGTGTGAGACAACATGAGAAACACAAACGTGTTCCTCATGTGTAATGGTTGTGATTGTGTGAGTGTGTGCAGGTGTGTGTGTACAGGTGTGTGTGTGTGTGTGTGTGTGTATGTGCAGGTGTGTGTGTGTGTGTGTGTATGTGCAGGTGTGTGTGCAGGTGTGTGTGTGTGTGTGCAGGTGTGTGTGTGTGTACAGGTGTGTGTGTGTGTGTACAGGTGAGTGTGTGTGTGTGTGTGTGTGTGTGTGTGTGTGTGCAGGTGTGTGTACAGGTGAGTGTGTGTGTATGTGCAGGTGTGTGTACAGGTGTGTGTGTGTGTGTGTACAGGTGAGTGTGTGTGTGTGTGTGTGTGTGTGTATGTGCAGGTGTGTGTACAGGTGTGTGTGTGTGTGTGTACAGGTGAGTGTGTGTGTGTGTGTATGTGCAGGTGTGTGTACAGGTGTGTGTGTGTGTGTGTGCAGGTGTGTGTGTGTGTACAGGTGTGTGTGTGTGTATGTGCAGGTGTGTGTACAGGTGTGTGTGTGTGTGTACAGGTGAGTGTACAGGTGTATGACTGATGGTCCTTACTGTGAAGCTGTTAAACATTCCACTGCATCAGCATTTTCTTCCCTCTGCACAATCAATCTCAATGATAGTGTGAGAGTGTGTGTGTGTGTGTGTGTGTGTGTGTGAGAGAGAGAGAGAGTGTGAAGGGATTGTGATTCTGAGTGAATGCATTTGCTTATATATGTACAAAGTGAGAGGGTGTGTGTGTGTGTGTGTGTGTGTGTGTGTGTTGATCTGTAATGGCATACACATTCTCCTCTCCCACCAGCCATTCTGCAGAGTGACATCTCTAGCTCCTCTCTCATCAACTCTCTCCATCTCCTCGTGCTTCATCCGTCTCAGTATTTCTCCCTTCCTCTATCTCTCCCACCCTCTTCTCTTCCTTCCTCCATCTCTCCCACCCTCTTCTCTCTCCCACGTTCCTTCTCCTTTATGTCCTGTCTCAGCCCCTTTTCTCTTCATCTGCTAATGCATTGAACGCTCTTCAGTTCTTAATTGTAAAAATGTATTTTTTTAAAGTGTGACACTATATTGTAATTATGGCATGAAAGTGATCAGTACCTTCTGTTAGTACTAAAACTATCAAGAATAAACATGAATGGTGGGAAGTGTAGGCAGTAAGTGAACAGCATCACTAGGGGCTAGATCACATTTTACCAGGAATGCTGGGAACTGTAGGCAGTGAGTAATCTGCATGAGTAGTGAGGGGACTGAGATTGCCTTTTGTTATGACAACAACTGCAATCTTCCCAGCATGCTGTGGTGCACAAGCCAGGGAAGAGCAAACCCATAATGCATCTGGAACAGGTCCCTCAGTCCACTGGCCTTCCCAGAGGCAGAAAACTGGATGGTTCTGTATTTGCAACATTATTCAACCATGTTGTTTCATGTTCTTATTTATTGATCTTTTTTGTTTGTTTTGTATTTGATTTTTCTGTTTAGTTACCTTTGTTTTTTTACTTTTGACACTGCTTTTCCAATGTTTGTCAAGGGAAGATTAGTGGCGCTATGACTCCCATGATGCACGGCGATTTTTATGGTCAGAGGGGAGTGGATCCATGAGCTCCACTAATCCATTTGTGGGGGTTTTAGAGCCCATCTGGTCCAGCAGCTGCTCACCTCAGACTATCAGACTCTGCTTTTGGATCCTGCCTCTCCTTCCTGTGCCAGTGCTGCAGTGTTTGGAATAGTCTCTCATTATTTTGGATCGCTCCTCTCTTGACACATGGACATTTTTAGCCATTTCAGTGAAACTGTCGCTCCTGCAGTTTGGGCTGTGAACTGACGATCTTCTTTCACGTCTTTAAATGTTTACGTAACTTTAGAAACTCCCCACCGTTGCCCCTCATATTGTCTTAATAGGAAAAACACTTTGAGTGTGAACATTTTAGACAGTTCAAACTACAAATGCAGTTAACAAAAGAATTTTTTTTAGAAAAGATTCTAATTGCTATAATCATCTTTCCTTCTTGTTGAAGACATACATGGATGAAAATGAACTTCTTGACCTTATGAAAGAAAGGACGTTGAAGGGGTTAGTCATTTCTTGCTCACTCATAATAGTATCAATGTCTGTGTTTTGAATGCTTCATGGCTTCAGGAACTGATGGACCATCAAGTAGCCTGCATGAAAACAAATACACACTCATAATTATTTTGTTTTGACCACTTTCAAACTCTGACTTTTATCCAAACGATGTCTTTTGTCCAGTGTCAACATTGTTTTTTCCACCGTCTGATAACTGCCAATACTTGTGTGATTGTTCATCTGCATGTGTGCCTAAGTACATGCACGTGTGTGTCATAGTCTCGTACTAGTCCTCAGTCTATGGGACTGTGACTGGCTGTTCTGGGGTCAGCCAGACCCAGCCTGTAATTACTAGTTACTGCTGCTGTCTGGCCAGATTCCCATAAGACCCCTACGGTTTATGACTCCACGGAAGTCAATGGAAAAGCATCAGACACCCTTAGTCTTTTTCCACCAATGAGGATCCGTTCACAAACATAATTTTTAACTGGTCTGCATGTTTCCAGAACCAGAAGTTTGTTCCTACAGTAGCTGGATCCAAAGAGTAGTGTTCAGAGCAAACCGGGACAGAGTGGTTCTTCAGAGCAAACCGGGACAGAGCGGTTCCTTAGAGCAAACCGGGACAGAGCGGTTCCTCAGAGCAAACCGGGACAGAGTGGTTCCGCAGAGCAAACCGGGACAGAGTGGTTCTTCAGAGCAAACCGGGACAGAGCGGTTCCTTAGAGCAAACCGGGACAGAGCGGTTCCTCAGAGCAAACCGGGACAGAGTGGTTCCGCAGAGCAAACCGGGACAGAGTGGTTCTTCAGAGCAAACCGGGACAGAGTGGTTCTTCAGAGCAAACCGGGACAGAGCGGTTCTTCAGAGCAAACCGGGACATGTTACATGGATGGGGTGATTTGCCAGTGCATTATATTTGTGCTCAGTGATGCGCTGAGTAGCAACCCAGCAAACCAGATGATTGGGGCACTGAGATCAACTACAGCAGTGCTGGAATCTGACCCTGCATCTCTGTCCAAATCGGCCACTCAGCCTACATGCAGTCAATTGTAACGTTCCTGAGGAACAAGTCGGTAAACAGGACAACAATTGTGGGAGATGGTTTAATAAGTTTCACACAAAACACTAAACCTAAGACAACTGAAACAAAAATAACACATACACAATACCCAAGATAACTAAACTGAAACAAACATGATGCTAACAAGTACACCAGTGAAAGAGACAAACACAAACCGGAAACCACAATCAGAGATACTTCGGTAAACAAACACAATAGCATGGCAAACAAACACGAATACAACAATAACAGACAATCAAGAACATAAAATGCAGGGTTTAAATACACGGGTAAAACAAGAAACCAAACCAGACACAGGCGACACTAATGAGGGGCAGAGTTACAAATGAGGAGGCGTGATGATTCACATTACAACACTGAGCACATGGATAATGAAAATAAATGATTAAAGTTAATTAAAACCAGGAAGCTAAACCAAAACAAAACTGGGAACCGCAACGCCAAAGATCGATTGCGACATCAGTATATTACCATGACTATTTAATTTTGCTATTTATTACAACCGTTGTTCATTATCTAATTCATTGATGTTACTACCTACAATAGTTGAAGCTTTGGATAAACACACACAACACTAATAGCAATACAAATACCTGAAGTTACTCAAAACACTTGTTAATCTAAAAACTTGTTAATGCTGTTTATTCCTGTTGTGCACTGTTACACAGCCTCCACTGACCACACATCCTTTGATCCAATAAAAATTAGTGCAAATATGGGCCGGTTCTCTTAAGTGTGAACCAAAACAGAACCCGTCCCATGTTAGTGGAAAATGGCTACCAGTGCCCCCATACCCACCAGGTCACCCACCCCTTGACCGTACACCCACCAGCCCTCAAGCCCATAAGCAATAATCACACGTCACTCTGGGTCATTTTGCTAATTTTAATTTTGTAGCAAGTTTATACAAAGACGAATTAGTAAGGTTTTGTCTATAAATAGATGCTTATAAAAACATCCAGCATTCTTTAAGTAAGCATTCTAAAAACCATTATTGTCAACATAAGCAATTGGAATGATAACTACTGTCAAATGTGCAGAGTTTGAGTCTAGCTCAGTAGGGAGAATTGTATCAGGGCAGCTTTGCACTCCTCCATTTCAGAATGAATCATATGTTTATATGGAATTATGGTGATTGTAGTTTTTACCTGTCAGAGCATGGCAAGCTGATGTCTGAGGAACACAGCATTATTGCTGAAAGATTCCCATGGGTTTCATAATGAAATGCTAAGTGGCTTGAACTACAGCTGCGTAGTGCTAAGCAGTGCTCAGTGGTTTGTGCTGCTGTTTCTTGTCTGCTTGCGTGGATTCGTTATTTGCAAACCGAACATTATACAGATGCTGCTGTAACAGTCCACAGCACCTGTGTCTCCTTTTCTCTGTCCGAAAAAATGTCATGGATATACACTTCTGAAAGGGCAAAAAGGATCCATACTGCAATGGACTCAGCACAGAATCAACACAGATGGAAAACACTTTGATGAAAGATAAAATGATTTACTGAAAGATTGAATGAGGTTTATAAAGAACCCGAATAAGAAAGGCAGAAGAGGGGAGAGAGAGACAGATAAAGTTAGTTGAATTCATCTGAAAGCAGAGTGAGAGTGTAGGAAGGATGGATGGATGGATGGACTCACATTTGTGCTCCAAATGAACTCAGACATCAGTGCCATCTGGGACTCCCTTCCCTCTCTCCACCAGAGCAGGAAGGATGGAAAGAAATGAGAAGATCAAAATGGATCATGTTGAACTCCTACCTCCTAAATTCCTTTTCCCATATCAGGTGGCCAACAAGGTGGAGAGGAAGAGGATTTCAGAATGGACTTAAGATTTGCAGAGACCTACTACTGTAGCAGTGGTCAGCAATGGTGGTGACACGTGGCACTGTGGGTCCACCACGCTTGGTCTACACTGGGCTCTGTCTCTTCCACTCACCCAGCCACCATCGCCTGGATGAAGAACACTGAGTGGGCTTCCACAGTGGCATGGACAGCCTGTCTGTACTAGCAGTCAGTGTTGCATCATGAGCAGTTTCATTGCTGGTGTGCGTCCACTGGGACTGCAGGTACAGGCCTGGCAATACTGCAGCTGGGCTGCTTGGTGCACTGTGCGGCCTGAACCCACTATCTGGAGAGAGGTGTGTGTGTGCGTATGTGTGCATACATGTACATGCTGATTTAGGTTCACATTTTGTACACAAAAAACTATTTTGCACATTGCTTATAACGTGTACTTTTTTGCTTATAAACATTATTTATGCATAAATATGACAGAATTTAAAAAAATCACAATAAACAGTAGATGAAAACAATAACAAAATCAAAACTCCTGCCAATGGGATCATTAAAAACAAGTGCATGCCCAATTAGTTCTCCTGGAAGAATTCAGCCTGGATCACAGAGGGCTTTTAATTAGCCATGACCTGTTTATAGTGGCTGGTGTTCTTATAGTGTTCTTCTGAATGCTGGTTTTCCTGACTATTTCAGTTTGTGAATTTACATTGTTTTATATAATGCCGCTGCCATCCAATCAGAAGCACCTCAGAACCATTGCAGGAGCCTCTGCAGAAGCTAAACGCATCTCCAAAAGCCAGGCTCCTTCGTATGGAATCTCTCTGGCCAAAACAATGTGAAGATGATGTTCACTGCCAATTAGAGAAAGGATTAATCTTAGGCATTATTCATTATTGCTACAGGTCGTCATACAATCTACTACCTTCTGCTAGGCTCTGACATGCTGTAGCCTAAAACAGAACTACAGAACTACATATCCCAGCTTTCCCAGCACACCAGGCCGCATTCCTTTAGCCACACCTCAAACACTTTTATAACACACGTATGACATTCCCCCTTGAAATCTTGTTTCTTGTTGACAACCTGTTGTCAGCTTCTCTAAACACAGATTATGTCTAGGATCGTTTGATTGATGTTCTTCAGCCTCCTACCTGACCATAACACACCTCGTATTTTGGCTGGTGCTGAGAATCATCGTCCTTGGACTCTCAAATCGGGTTGTGATCTCATAATGGTTATGGTTTGGATTTGTGTCGGAGAATGTCATTAGTAATAAGCCCTTTTATGATCACAAATTCAATAAGCGAAATCACCGACAAAAGATGCGGCTTATATGGTCATGAATACACAGCAATCAAACCACCAAACTAATGGAAATACTTTTTATACTGTCCAAGATCATCTTATTAGCTAGTAATCTTTCACCCAAACATTAATGCATTATTAAAGGAGATTATATTCAACATTATCTGCACTATCCTACACAAGCTTCAAACATGGCAACAAAGACATCTTTAAAATGTGAAAGGGCCATGTCAAAGTGTACTGAAACTCTGGAAGCACTTGTGTTTGTCAAATGCTACAAGTTCAACTCAACATTGTTTTTAAGCTCTGTACAAAAAAATAACAGGTAAAACTGTACACTGTATTGCTAAAGACGAAACACAAGTCGTGTTCAGTCAGAATATGGAACTCCTGGCCGCATTTAATCGGAATACAGACCTCCTGGCCATGTTGAATTGGAGTACAGACCTGCTGACCATGTTTAATCAGAGTACAGACCTCCTGGCCAAGTTGAATCAGAGTGCAGAACTCCTGGTCATGTTGTATTAGAGTACAGACCTCGTGGCCACATTGAATCGGAGTATAGACCTCCTGGTCATGTTGTATTAGAGTACAGACCTCGTGGCCACATTGAATTGGAGTATAGACCTCCTGGTCACGTTGTATCAGAGTACAGACCTCGTGGCCACGTTGAATCGGAGTATGGACCTCCTGGCAGTGTTCAGATGGAGTGCAGGACTCCTGAGCTTCAAAGATTTCAAAACAACATACACATTTATTGAGCTTGTTTGATGTCCTGTAATGGAATCATAGAACATACTTCTGTCTCATGCCCTAAAATTCCACAAGTGAACAGTTGATATTTACACCTGGAGACAGGCAGCATCAGACGGTTCTTTGCTTTACTCTATCCTACTCTGCTTTACCTCACTAATATACCCAACTGTGTTCTGTATTCTGCCATGCTCTTCCCTACTCTTGGGATTTTCTTGTGAAGTTTCAGTCCAGCTCCTACATATGATGATGAATGAAGCTCGGTTTTTTTTATGGAGTTTCTGGAGCTGTTCTCTTACACCCATCCAGCTGCCAAGTGTTGGTGTACATCCACAAAACCGCCCAGACTCCTGAAAGACCTTCAGGTGCCCTCCAGGTGTCCTTAAGATGCCCCCAAGAGTCGACCGATGCTCAGGTCCCACCATCAAAACTCCCAGCTCTGTAGGAAGGTCTCTGAACATCTGGAGGACATCCGTGATGCTTCTGCAGCCTCTGTGGCTGTGGTCTCTTTTGCTCGGGCTTCATCGTACGCAGTTAGCTGCACGTGGACCAAGTGGCTGGTGACATCTGTGCTCCAGGCTGTCTGGTGCTGGAGCCCTGTAGCTTCACCCGGGGCCAAAATATACTCCGGACCCATCTCCATGGAGACAGACCCACGGATGACAGGAGGGCTGGATATTTAAATCTCATCGCTGTACTTAGCACTGTCCTGTGAGACTGTGTGAGACAAGCTGTTCAAAATTGCTTGAAACCTCAACAACTGCATTTTCTGCAGGCCTGGAAAGTTTGTTCCTTAGTGGAGAGGAACTCTCTCCAAATTAAGCTGGAAGCAGAGAGGAAGAGGGCACGAGGAGGGGGGAGACTGTGTTATTTAACTGGTGTTCCTATAGTTTAGCACTAGTATAAAGTGCACTTATTCCAACATTGAGACTTTACACTCTGATTCCTGTAATTCTGGCTCATCTTGGCTCCTTTTCCGAAGTATTTAGAGTCCAAAACAGGAAATCTCGTACTCTTCCATAGACTCTTATTACATCTTCATGATCTTGTAACACTTACAATCCAGTTATAATGTCCTTTGCTTTCTACTGCTATTAAATTCTGCCTGAGCTAAATGTATTAATGTCAGATTGTCTTATTTATGTAATCAAAACACTGAATTTCTAGCCAGAGGCGGTATGGCAATATACGCTTTAGAAAGTAGATATATGTGGTGGAAAGTCTGGCTCTGGATGAGGAGCTGGAGGCTTTGGCTCCGCCACATCACGAAGGGGCCATCGTTAATTACAGCACCCCCTGCTGTGTGGTGT
Source organism: Brachyhypopomus gauderio (assembly GCF_052324685.1). Taxonomy (NCBI): domain Eukaryota; kingdom Metazoa; phylum Chordata; class Actinopteri; order Gymnotiformes; family Hypopomidae; genus Brachyhypopomus; species Brachyhypopomus gauderio. The sequence goes on from NC_135216.1 coordinate 32,499,852, forward strand.
CTGCCATCACAGCTGTCAGACGCAGGCCAGTAAACAGATTGGAGCAGCGTGGAGAGGCTGAGATCCAGCACCAGCAGCCATCAGTCATCTGCCCCTGCCTGGGAGTGCTTTGTGCAGCACATCACCCAGCCCGGCATCCTGCCCCACGCTAGCGCAGAAGTGTCCCCGTCTGGACTAGTACAGCATAAACACGTCCCTGTCTGGACTAGTACAGCATAAACACGTCCCTGTCTGGACTAGTACACCATAAACACGTCCCTGTCTGGACTAGTACAGCATAAACACGTCCCTGTATGGACTAGTACAGCATAAACACGTCTCTGTCTGGACTAGTACAGCATAAAACACGTCCCTGTCTGGACTAGTACAGCATAAACACGTCCCTGTCTGGACTAGTACAGCATAAACACGTCCCTGTCTGGACTAGTACAGCATAAACACGTCCCTGTATGGACTAGTACAGCATAAACACGTCCCTGTCTGGACTAGTACAGCATAAACACGTCCCTGTCTGGACTAGTACAGCATAAAACACGTCCCTGTCTGGACTAGTACAGCATAAACACGTCCCTGTCTGGACTAGTACAGCATAAACACGTCCCTGTCTATCTCCTACTCCAAGATAGTGTGGAATAGCATGCATTTTTATCTCGACTAGTACAGTACAACATGGGTCTCTGCCTGGACTAGCACGGCATACCATCTACTTCCCCCCCACATGCTAGCTTAGTGCACATTTTGGGTTGTGTTTCCAATTTCAGAATAGGTCGCCCAGTGTCGGACAGCTCAAACTAATTTTTCTGTGGGACAAACAGGATGTCATGACAACTTTTCACCACTTTTGGCAGTTAAGTATGTCTACAAAATAACTGCCATATCTGTGTTGCATTCTGAAAACATCTACCCCAAAATAGTGGTATCATCAAGGGAATGCATGCATCAAAATAGCACTGCAATCTAGCTACTTTTACGAGCAAAAGCTTCCTGTGGTTCTGATGCAGGATACACCGAACCTATGAGAATCATGGCCAGTCACTCCTGAAATAGAACAAAAAAATTTTTTGTACCTACAGCAGAAAAAACAGACTTTTCTGAACTTACTTAGCTACCTAGACAGGAACTTGTCTGTTGCTATGACACTCACGTCTTCTCAGGCCACTGTTGTCCCAGATGATTTCTGTCTGAGATTCATAATGTTGCCTATAGCTGTGCACTTTATCATCTGTATGGGGTGATGATGCAAACACCACAGCAGACGAGTTCTCATGACTACATGAGCAGTGCAGACAATGTGACCCGTCTGACTGGCAAGAGTAAAACTTGTGTCTGTCCTACTGGTGTCATTTAAAACTGCCTCCATCAGTACCCAAGCCTGATAAAAATGTCCTCAACCCAATTAACACCTGAGCATCGTCCTGTTGCCCCTTCAAAATCTTTTCCTATAAAGACTCCTGAGAACCCCCAAATCATGTCTCCTGTCAGCCCAGTCCTCAACCCCATGAGTGTCCCCAAATCATGTCTCCTGTCAACACAGTCCTCAACCCCATGGCACTGTCCCCAAACTAGAAAACAATTAACTCCATCCCCAACCCAGTTTACACCAGCTCGTGTCTCTAATACAGTTAATGACAATGTCCCCAGCCCAGTTTACACCAGCTCGTGTCTCTAATACAGTTAATGACAATGTCCCCAGCCCAGTTTACACCAGCTCGTGTCTCTAATACAGTTAATGACAATGTCCCCAGCCCAGTTTACACCAGCTCGTGTCTCTAATACAGTTAATGACAATGTCCCCAGCCCAGTTTACACCAGCTCGTGTCTCTAATACAGTTAATGACAATGTCCCCAGCCCAGTTTACACCAGCTCGTGTCTCTAATACAGTTAATGACAATGTCCCCAGCCCAGTTTACACCAGCTCGTGTCTCTAATACAGTTAATGACAATGTCCCCAGCCCAGTTTACACCAGCTCGTGTCTCTAATACAGTTAATGACAATGTCCCCAGCCCAGTTTACACCAGCTCGTGTCTCTAATACAGTTAATGACAATGTCCCCAGCCCAGTTTACACCAGCTCGTGTCTCTAATACAGTTAATGACAATGTCCCCAGCCCAGTTTACACCAGCTCGTGTCTCTAATACAGTTAATGACAATGTCCCCAGCCCAGTTTACACCAGCTCGTGTCTCTAATACAGTTAATGACAATGTCCCCAGCCCAGTTTACACCAGCTGTGTCATTAACCTTCACAGCTCTGCTTGCTGTCCCTGGCCTCGTGCTCCTCCCTTCTCACCTCTGGTCTGTCTAAGTCGTCTCCCCTGTGTCAGCTGGAGGTCTGACGGGAGCTGACAGCACAAGGGTGTGAGGTCTCATGGGACACGGGGCTCCTGAGAAGGTTCCATTCCATCCCTGTACTCTTTCTGCAGAATCACAGACATCAGGTGGCCAAGAGACTTAATGGAGACTTAATGGAAGGTAGATTAAAAAGATGACCTGGAGATCCCAAAGCACCATGAGAGGCTGCCCACTAAAATACTTTCTTTTTTGTTCACTAAATGTGTGTTGACTCAGTCAGCGGTAAGAACTACGGAACTACAATTACCACCTTATTAAACCAATTAAATCTACCATATTTCTAACTGTAAACCTTCAGATTTTCCTTGAAAGTCTAATTGTCCCCGTCCTCTCCTGTCCAACACTCAAGGCCTGTTTTCACACAGTCACCTCCGTTTTGCTGTTCGTCGGCAGCTTGTGTTTGGGTGGGAGGTGGGGGGACAGTGCGTATCCCATATGTTGAGGGAACATCTCAGGCAGTGTCTCTATGCTAAAATGATGCTTGTAGGAGTAGGCCTGGTGTCTGCTGGCGGGGTGGGACAGCGGCAGCTGCTGGTGGCCCATAAGGGGCACGTGATGCTGGGCAGGGCTCTTAACAGGGTCCCAGGCTCTGAAGGCCGAACTGGAGGTGAGGGGGTGGGTGTTGGTCTTGGAGATCTTGGGCTTTGGGAGGTGGGTGGGTGTGATGGTGATTGCAAGTGGGGCGTGGATATCGGGTGGAGGGAGGTAGGGCTTGTCTTTTGGGTGGAGAATGATGGGCTGGAAGGTGACAGGAGAATGCTGGTGGTGCATGTAGTCCACGACAGGGTAACTCTTGTAGTAGTCTCTGACAGGTGGATCTACTGTGAGAAACAAGGAGAAACAACAAGAGATTCAAAATATATAACACAAAGTAACTGTTTAGCATCACTTAAAGTTTCTCTAATGCCCTGGAGGAAAACTCAAATATATTGGACAAATATATTGGATTAATAATGGAATGGTCAATACCAGCACTTTATTTGAAGTATATTTAACATATCCACATCTCTTCATTCAATAATACAGTATAATAACTAATAATGGCAAATGGGACATTTGAAAGAAATGTCTGATGTAAAAAATCCTATTAAAAATGTCTATGCTGATTAACTTATCTGATTGCATATGTTAAAAAAAATTAAATATATATAATAAATATGTTTGTGAATGGTAAATGCAGAACATGCGAAACAACCATTATGTAGCAGCATGTGTGTGATGCCCTGTGTCCTTCTACAGTGATTATCTTGTGCTGTGTGACTTGGTGATTAAAGTGGAGCCTGATTTAAATACAAGAGGCTGAGGCCCACTGGTGATAGGCAGGCGTGCCCTTGGGTTTCTCTTTAACACATACACACTTTGGCCCCTTTAGCATGGAAATGAATGTGCTAAAGGGATCTGAGGAGCTGCAGCAGCAGAGAGGGGGTCCTGCAGCACTCTGGACTCTCCCCGTGTAAACATTACTGCCTGCGTGCTAATACAGAGCGTGGAAACACAGTGGCAGTCAAGCGCTGCCTTTTTGGTAAGTCACATGGTTTCTTATTTTTATCCATATTGCAGCTGAAAACAAACCATCTATAATATATGGGAAAATGGTTTTAATAAGTGCAGCGTGATAATGTAATGGATCCTGATGGTCAGAACTCCATTTCCCAGAATTCCATGAGCCGGCGTCTCAGACCATCATCCCCTGAATACTGACCTTACACCTGTCATTCATTAACATAACCCCATTTATACCAGAGGTCAGTTCATACTCTGCGAAGTAAGGCTGGGCGATATGGAGCAAAAATAATATCTCGATATTTTTTAGCTGAATGGCGATATACGATATATATCTCGATATTTGTTCTTCCCAAAAGGTAATAACAAAGAGGCAGTAATAAGTCAAATCTACGTCCCAAATGAGTTGCGCGAAGAAGAGAGGCAGGACAGGGCGGAAGTTGTTAAAAGAGAAACTCAAGTAAATTCACTATTCACAGTGTTGTGCGAGTTCAAAAGAACGCGTTCATTGAACACGCTCATTTTTTCGTGAACGTTGAACTGAACGAAACACATTTTTTTATAACTTGAACGTGAATTAGTTCACATTATGTGTCATGAACGGTAGACATCACTGTAAATGAACGTTGGAATTTGTTCCCATTGAAAACTGAGTGACATCTGTTTTCTCTTTTGAAACGCAACGAGAGAAATTTCCTCCCTCCTGCATTCTCCCTGGTGCCGCTTAAATCATGCATCACCAGACAGAAATGGTTTTGACGTTGTGTGTGCAATGCATTGTAGGCAACGTAGTGTCCGCATGAGAATAGTTAACATACTGGCTAGTTAATAACATACTGGCTTCCGCACGACGTTACCCGTGATGAATTGCAGCAGAGCGGGGTAGGCATAGCACGTATAAGAATGTATAGTGATTTCTAGTTTGTACTTGTCACGTCTGGCTCCGCCCCCTTTTAGTCTCGTCGTTTTTATGTTTTCCTTGTTCTTGTTACGCCCCTCTGTTTCAGCTGTTCCGTGTTAGCTCGTCTTAGTTTTACAAGTGTGTGTGTATTGCCTATGTCCAGACTATACCTTTAGGGATCATTGTCGTTTCTTTATCTCCTAGTTGGTGTGTATATGTCCAGACTATACCTTCAGGGATCATTGTCGTTTCTTTATCTCCTAGTTGGTGTGTATATATAGCCTATGTCCAGACTATACCTTCGGGGATCATTGTCGTTTCTTTATTTCCTAGTTGGGTGTGCACGGTATTCACGCCTTATCTGTGATTCGTGGTTTTGATTAGCTTCGTGTTTGTGTATGGTTAAAGTCTCTGTTCCATTTTCAGGTTCGTAGTGTTTTAGGTTTTCAGTTCATGTTTGGTCTCCGTGTTCTCTAACGTGATATCGTGCCTGGCAATACATGTATGTTCTGTTAGACTTCATGTTCATGTATGGCCGTTACTTGCTTCCCGTGTGTTTGTTCATGTCAGTGTATGTAACAATTAGTTGTACTCTTGTTTGGTCTAGTTTTGTGCCCTTGTCATTTCCGCTGCCTTTTAGTGTATTAAGCGTTAGTTCTCTATTCATCATACCACGGCATTCGCGGTCCACTCGCGTGTCGTCTGCAGATGTAAGATGTAAAATAAAATCTAATAAGATTGTACTATCTACTTCGCATTTGTGTCCGCCCCTTGATTGCGCAACAGCCAAATCATGAAAAAAGTATTTGAATATCTCACGAAAAAAAGTAAAATGAACTGAACTTTGAACTAGTTCATAATTAAAATTGTGAACTTTAACGTGAACTGTTCATGAAATACTTCCACACTACTGATGTAGCTCCTCGTTTAGGAACTAAATCATTCACAGTGTGAGCACTGCTGCTCTCTCCGCTGTTGGCCATGTTTATTTTGCGCGCTGCACGCACAACCTGCGTCCTTGCGTCATAATGTCGCGATATAGCGAAATCCTATCGAATAAAGAAATGTACCGATATTTTTGTGAACGATATTATATCGCCCACCCCTACTGCGAAGTATTGCCAAACCTTATGTGAAGCGTACCGAGCGATCTTGGATATTGATTGGATTATCTGGTTTAGGAATCTTGGACTGTTTTTGCACTACGCTTTTGCTGAACGTTTTGCCTTGTCTGGTGTTTTTTCTTCGCCTTAATGAGGTGTTGTAATAAACTGATCCTGTGTCTGCAAATGTCTGCGCTTGCCGTCACGTCTGTGCCCTTACAGCTAGAATGTTAACATATTAGTCCTAGCATTATAGGCCTAGCATGTTAGTAATGCTACAGGCAGAAGCAAGAGCAGGTGTTAGCATTTTATCTATGGAGAGAATAACATTGTTATTAACAGTGTTGCACTGTCTGTCTGTGATAGGGTATGTTAGCGTGATAGCATATGATGTTGTTGTGGTAGAGAGTGTTAGCCTGTTATGATGGATCAGCCACTCTCTGCTCAGTCTGCCAGCACTGCCATCACTGCCCTCAAACCAGCAGAAAAGAAAAAATAAATATAACAACTTGTTTCACTGGTGATGGAAAGAATTAAGCAGGGTACAAATGTGTGTGCCTACCGCTGCGGGTGAGGCCTGCATCTACGACCACCATACCACACACAGCAGTTCTTACACTCTTTTCAGGAAAGAGCCAGTTCAATCAAGATAATTTGCTACTGCAATCGTGCTAGTGGACTCAGGGTCATATGCTCAAATGGATGCTAATTGAAGTGCTATTCAAGAATCTCTTCTCTAACATGTTAATATATGCGGATATGCAAATGAGCACTTCACTAGCATGTGTTGCTGGTTTCCTCTGAGTGGGTATTGCTGTTACTTCATGTTATGTACTAACTCACACTGGCAGCACTGCCGAGACGTATGGAGACGTGTGTGAAATAAAGGAGCCGTGGATGAGACGTGAATGGAGCAGTGGTTCAGGGAGCAGGTGTAACGTCTAGGGTTATTATTTATGGAGTCTGAGTTAAGTGTTAATTTATTGTTTAGGGAGTGAGTGTAAATTCTCAGTTTATTGTTTAGGGTATGTGTGTAAACTGTTAGGTTTATGGTAAAGGTGCATTTATAAAGAGGCTATTATAGTGATAATGAATAGGTATGAAAGGATCTGTTGCCAAGAGCTGCATTAATATCAGCTAGTAGATTTAAGGATTGCAATACCTGACACACACACACACACACACACACACACACACACACACACACACACACACACACACACACACACACACACAGAGCAAATCAATTACAAGCCTGGTTTAGTGTGCTTGACTGCTTGAGACTTATGAGTGTTAGATATTTTAATATTCTATTACATAATAGTAGCTCTTCAGTATTTGAAATTAAAATGGTTTGGTATCAGAAATAGTATTAAATTGATTTTGGAGACGTGTGTGGACTAGAACCTTGAGATGATTGTTCTGCTTCTCTCCAGTGTTCCAGCAGCTTCATGAGAACATGGAAGAGCATGTTGAACTGGGAAATGTAGTTCACTTTGAAACAGCTTCTCTGATACTGCTAGTGTTAATTTAGCTCCATTACTTCAGGGTTTTTCCCCTTTTAAGATTCACCAGGAGGTCGTGATACTCAACAGCTCCGCTAAGCCTCTCTGTGTGGGCTTGAGTGCACTGGTCTTTCCTCGTCAGTCCTTTAAACCAAGGCTCTTCCTGCCTGGACGAGTGTGCGTGTGTGGGAACGGGCGAGTATTGGCGCGTGCATGTCTGCATCGGGACGATGACGCCAGAGGGCCACAGATCCATTCGGTGGCACTACGTGCACAGGAAGTGCTAGTGGAGGGAACATATGTCCCTATACAGGCAGGAGGTCTCCCTCTCCTCCCGTGGTCCCACGGCTTTGATCTACCCATACTCTCTCTCTGTCCCTCTCCCTCTCTGTCTCTCCATCGTTCTCCTCAAATCCTCTGTCTTTGGTTCTGTTTTTCACCTCTCCTTCTCTCTGCCTCTCTCACTTCCTGTTCCTCCTTCTCTGGTCGTGTTTTTAATTAAGGTAGCATTTGGGCCAATGACCTGCTGACACACCTGTCGCACGTTGGCCGCACTCTTCTATCCTTCCCTCAGGCCCCGCCCACTCTCACTCTCCCTCCGTTTGATCTCTCCGTCCTTTCACTGACTTTGACTGCACTGTTGGAATCGAGCCGATTCCAGGTGAAATCATCCACATAGAATGTGTGTGTGTGTGTGTCAGTGTGTGCATGTATTATGTGTGTGTGTGTGTGTGTGTGTCAGTGTGTGCATGTATTATGTGTGTGTGTGTGTGTGTGTGTGTGTCAGTGTGTGCATGTATTATGTGTGTGTGTGTGTCAGTGTGTGCATGTATTATGTGTGTGTGTGTGTGTGTGTGTCAGTGTGTGCAGGTATTATGTGTGTGTGTGTGTGTGTGTGTGTGTGTGTGTGTGTGTCAGTGTGTGCATGTATTATGTGTGTGTGTGTGTGTGTCAGTGTGTGCATGTATTGTGTGTGTGTGTGTGTGTGTGTGTGTGTGTGAGCATGTGCAGGTATTATGTGTGTGTTTGTGTCAGTGCGTGCATGTATTGTGTGTGTGTGTGTTTGTGTGTGTGTGTGTGTCAGTGTGTGCATGTATTATGTGTGTGTGTGTGTGTGTGTGTGTGTGTGTGTGTGTCAATGCGTGCATGTATTATGTGTGTGTGTGTGTGTGTGTTTGTGTGTGTGTGTGTGTGTTTGTGTGTGTGTGTGTAAGTGTGTGTGTGTGTGTGTGTGTGTGTGTCAGTGCGTGCATGTATTATGTGTAAATGTGCGCGTGTACTGTTCCTGGGCATATGGCTGCAGTACGCAGTAACTTAGGTGCAGACATATGCAGTGTGGCTCTGTGTGTGTGTGGGTGGTGGTGGTGGGGGGGGGGGGGGGGGGGGGGACTGACCCATTTAGTCTACATAAAAATGTCCCTGGTGCAGAAGTCTGGGTAACACTGTGGATTATAAGATTTGATGTCTCATACTTTATTCTAACATCAGTCTTCTGCATGTGGTTATTTCAGAGGTCAGTGGTGGAGGGCTAGAAAGCAAAATTTGAGTTTGCATGTCATAAGCACCAAAATAATACAAATATCTTTTAAATGTGGCTGAATTAAATACACACATGCACATATACACACACATGCACATTATACAGTACCTGTCATATATGCATATTAAATATTGTAGGTTCATTATAATATATCAGGTTACATGGACAAGATCCAGATCTGCTCCATACAAACTTTCCACTGGTGTTCCACAAAGAACAACGTTTGGTCCTCTCCTCTTTTAGTAAAGTCAAATCCTCACTTGGTTTCTCATGCCATATCTGTGCTCTCCTTTGCACCTTTCAACACTCATGCTTCTGCTCGTGTATTGGCAGGCCTAGCAGACATCTCTTCACGGATGGCAGCTTATCACTTGAAGCTAAATCTCATCAAGACTGAGCTGCTCTATATCGCTGGAGATGCCTTCCTAAGTTAAGACCTTGCTATCTCACTGGAGAACAGGCAGGCTTCATTTCAGTGCCATCAGACTCCTGCAACTCAGAATGCTGCATTCTCTCCCCTGGTTTCCATGGAATTAATTTTCCCTGGCTGTCCATACAGCTGAATCGCTGTTTGTTTTGAATACTCACATCTTCACTAAGTACTTAAATCCTGTCTTCTTTTCCACTCAAGGGATTAAACTTGATAGTATTCTTAACCCTCACCTTCTATTGTCACATAAGGATGTGTATTTGTTAGAGTGCAAGGCACTTCTGTAAGTCCCTCAGTGTGAGGGTGTGTGTGCCCTAAAGGCAATGGGGGGGCAGAGCTGTCCTGGGTTGTGGGGGCACACAAGGTTCAGGGCAGGAGGGGTTGGAGTAGGAACGATACGTTCTATGACCAGAAGCTGAACTGTTTATCCACAGGCTTATCTGATCTGTGTGTGTGTGTGTGTGTGTGTGTGTGTGTGTGTGTGTGTGTGTGTGTGTGTGTGTGTGTAAAATGCTTGAGAGATGTATTCTGCAGCAGTTGTGATGCCTGTGATTGCACTCACTACAACGTGGCTACACCTACAGCAGGCTTAGAGCATCTAAAACCTCTGAACAAAGAGGTGATCCAGGGGCCAGAGAGAGAGAGAGAGAGAGAGAGAGAGAGAGAGAGAGAGAGAGAGAGAGAGAGAGCCAGCTGAGGAGAGATAGAAGGATGGAAGGGGGGAGATTTAGAAAACCAGAGAGGTGGGAGGGGGGAGATTTAGAAAGCTGGAGAGGTGGAGTGAGGCAAATGGTTCAGTCCTGATGGACAGCAGTGTGGACGACCTTTTGACCTTTATAACCAGTAACAGGCAGAATGGTGACCTGCTCCTCTACATCACACACCTTGACCTGCCATACCTCACTCACACCTCTACCTCAGACACCTGTACCTCAGACACCTGTACCTGACTCACACCTCTACCTCAAACACCTCAACCTGACTCACACCTCTACCTCAGACACCTCTACCTGACCCAAACCTCTACCGAGCGAACGAAAATTGTTGACGTTGTTGAGGCCGTATACTCCAACGCTAGGAATCTAGCACTAGGACCCTGGAGCGGTTATTTTCTGCATTAGCGCTAGATTCGGCAAAGTTCACATCGCGCAAGAACAACTGAACAACACACACTTATAATAATTTAATGCCTCCCCTCATAAAATTCCAGACATTTTAAGACATTTTTAGGCCTTGAATATGGAAAACTAAATTTAAGACATTTTAAGACTTTTTAAGGACCCGCGGGTACCCTGTCTACCTCACACCTCTACCTGACTCACACCTCTACCTCAGACACCTCTACTTGACTCACACCTCTACCTCAGATTCCTCTACCTCTAAACAATACAGTATATGTAGATGTATTATTAACATACAAATTAATAAGACATTTTATAGCAAAAAGAAATAGGCATTAGATCAGAGTCTAAATAATAATTAACATCTTTTCTTGTGTTTTCTCTTATCTTATGGTAGTCCTGCAAAATCTACAGTTTATGTTTTTCCCTGTAATAGTTTGAGTTTTTTTGCATCAATCGGTGTTGGGAAGGTGGGGATTTTGTTATAATTCTATGCTGATAGGATTCACTGATGATTTTGCATTCTGGACATGAATAAATGTAGTAACTCTTGAAAGTTCAGTCTCTCCTGCCACATGCTTGTCACTCAAACATGACTCACTCACACACACCTCTACCTCACAAGCATCTACATCACACACCTGTGACTCATGGCTATGTGACAACGGAAATGAATAATAACAGAGAAAGTGTGTGTGTGTGCGCGTTACCCATGGGTTTGAGAGCAGAGTCTTTCTTGTAGGCCATGGAGAGGTTATTGTGGGGGTGATAGAGAGTCACAGCAGGTGTCAGCGACGGAAGAGCTGCATTATTCAGATGGTTCTGATCTACAGATGGAGAGAAGAAGACAGAAAGAGGAGAGAGAGAGAGAGAGAGATGGGGAAGAAAAAGAGGAAACAATATGGTGGGGAGAGTGGATACCAGGAATGACAGAGGCGAAGAAACAGAATTAGGGTTAGTGAAAAGGTTTAGTGTGTCTGTCATTCCATTGCTTTCAAGGTGTGTGTGTGTGTGTGTGTGTGTGTGTGTGTGTGTGTGTGTGTGTGTGTGTGTGTGATAGCAAATGATTTTTAGTCTTTTATGGTCTTAGTTTTTATCTGGTGGAGTTATGTTATTGTGGGTCACACACACACACATATTCCTGGACTGGAGAGATATAAGTAGAGCTGTTACACGGATACATGTGCTGGACAGTGAGTTACAGTAGGGTGTGTGTGTTACAAAGTTACAGTAGGGTGTGTGTATTACAGTTTCAGTAGGGTGTGTATGTTGCACAGTGAGTTACAGTAAGGTGTGTGTATTACAGAGAGTTACAGTAGGGTGTGTATGTTGCACAGTGAGTTACAGTAGGATGTGTGTATGACAGAGAGAGTTACAGTAGGGTGTGTATGTTGCACAGTGAGTTACAGTAGGGTGTGTGTATTACAGTGAGTTACAGTAGGGTGTGTATGTTGCACAGTGAGTTACAGTAGTTCAGAAAGCAGGCAATTGGGTCCAGACAATAAGTAACAGTGAGTTACAGTAGGGTGTGCGTATTACAGAGTTACAGTAGGATGTGTATGTTGCACAGGGAGTTACAGTAGGGTGTGCGTATTACAGAGTTACAGTAAGATGTGTATGTTGCACAGTGAGTTACAGTAGGGTGTGTGTATTACAGAGAGAGTTACAGTAGGGTGTGTGTATTACAGAGAGAGTTACAGTAGGGTGTGTATGTTGCACAGTGAGTTACAGTAGGGTGTGTGTATTACAGAGAGAGTTACAGTAGAGTGTGTATGTTGCACAGTGAGTTACAGTAGTTCAGAAAGCATGCAATTGGGTCAGGACAATAAGTAACAGTGAGTTACAGTAGGGTGTGCGTATTACTGAGTTACAGTAGGATGTGTGTATTAGAGTTACAGTAGGGTGTGCGTATTACAGAGTTACAGTAGGATGTGTATGTTGCATAGTGAGTTACAGTAGGGTGTGTGTATTACAGAGAGAGTTACAGTAGGGTGTGCGTATTACTGAGTTACAGTAGGATGTGTGTATTAGAGTTACAGTAGGGTGTGCGTATTACAGAGTTACAGTAGGATGTGTATGTTGCATAGTGAGTTACAGTAGGGTGTGTGTATTACAGAGAGAGTTACAGTAGGGTGTGTGTATTACAGAGAGAGTTACAGTAGGGTGTGTATGTTGCACAGTGAGTTACAGTAGGGTGTGTGTATTACAGAGAGAGTTACAGTAGGGTGTGTATGTTGCACTGTGAGTTACAGTAGGGTGTGTGTATTACAGAGAGAGTTACAGTAGGGTGTGTATGTTGCACAGTGAGTTACAGTAGGGTGTGTGTATTACAGAGAGAGTTACAGTAGGGTGTGTATGTTGCACAGTGAGTTACAGTAAGGTGTGTGTATTACAGAGAGAGTTACAGTAGGGTGTGTATGTTGCACTGTGAGTTACAGTAGGGTGTGTGTATTACAGAGAGAGTTACAGTAGGGTGTGTGTATTACAGAGAGTTACAGTAGGGTGTGTATGTTGCACTGTGAGTTACAGTAGGGTGTGTGTATTACAGAGAGAGTTACAGTAGGGTGTGTGTATTACAGAGAGAGTTACAGTAGGGTGTGTGTATTACAGAGAGAGTTACAGTAGGGTGTGTATGTTGCACAGTGAGTTACAGTAGGGTGTGTGTGTTGCACAGTGAGTTACAGTAGGGTGTGTGTATTACAGAGAGAGTTACAGTAGGGTGTGTATGTTGCACAGTGAGTTACAGTAAGGTGTGTGTATTACAGAGAGAGTTACAGTAGGGTGTGTATGTTGCACTGTGAGTTACAGTAGGGTGTGTGTATTACAGAGAGAGTTACAGTAGGGTGTGTGTATTACAGAGAGTTACAGTAGGGTGTGTATGTTGCACTGTGAGTTACAGTAGGGTGTGTGTATTACAGAGAGAGTTACAGTAGGGTGTGTGTATTACAGAGAGAGTTACAGTAGGGTGTGTGTATTACAGAGAGAGTTACAGTAGGGTGTGTATGTTGCACAGTGAGTTACAGTAGGGTGTGTGTGTTGCACAGTGAGTTACAGTAGGGTGTGTGTATTACAGAGAGAGTTACAGTAGGGTGTGTGTATTACAGAGAGAGTTACAGTAGGGTGTGTGTATTAGAGAGAGTTACAGTAGGGTGTGTATGTTGCACTGTGAGTTACAGTAGGGTGTGTGTATTACAGAGAGAGTTACAGTAGGGTGTGTGTGTTGCACAGTGAGTTACAGTAGGGTGTGTGTATTAGAGAGAGTTACAGTAGGGTGTGTATGTTGCACTGTGAGTTACAGTAGGGTGTGTGTATTACAGAGAGAGTTACAGTAGGGTGTGTGTGTTGCACAGTGAGTTACAGTAGGGTGTGTGTATTAGAGAGAGTTACAGTAGGGTGTGTATGTTGCACTGTGAGTTACAGTAGGGTGTGTGTATTACAGAGAGAGTTACAGTAGGGTGTGTGTATTACAGAGAGAGTTACAGTAGGGTGTGTGTATTAGAGAGAGTTACAGTAGGGTGTGTATGTTGCACTGTGAGTTACAGTAGGGTGTGTGTATTACAGAGAGAGTTACAGTAGGGTGTGTGTGTTGCACAGTGAGTTACAGTAGTTCAGAAAGCAGGCAATGAGGTCCAGACAATAAGCTGCAGACAGAGAAAGTTCTTGATAAAGGAAGCTGCAGATAAATATGGAGGCCACGTTTGGTGCTCCTCTGTAGTCTCGCAAAGAAATAAGAGCTTTGGCCACATTGTAAATGTCCTGAAGTCTGCACTACACTCAAATGTCAAACTATCCTCAGGGACCAAATCATACATAGGCATTAGAAAGCACATTAGCATGCACATTTGTCCTAGCTGTGCATGCACCACAATAACACAGCCTTGCTAATTAATAATGCATCACACAGTAAAAATACACAAGAATCATGCAGATTAACTTTATTTAAATATGTCCAGTCACACAGAAAGAAGACGATGGAGGCATTGTTATATATAATGTGTTATTACATGTACTACTGTAGTTAATATAGGGCTGTTGTTGAGGATGTGACTAAAGGTGTGATGTGTTCACACAAAAAAAATATTTCTGAATGTTATTATTAATACTTTAATATTGTTGTATTTGGAAATCTCATTATGAAATGCAGGGACCTGTTTACTAAGATAAGACATAACAGCATGCAGTTGGAGCTGTATGATTCACAGGTCCACAGGTGTGAGCTACATGATAGAGTAGATCACAGGCCTGAGCTGTAGGACAGTGCAGTTCACAGGTTTCAGATGTATGATAGAGCAGTTAACTGGGTTCAGATGTATGATAGAGTGGTTCACAGGTCTCAGATGTTTGATAGAGCTGTTCACAGGTCTCGGATGTATGATAGAACGGCTCACAGGTCTCAGATGTATGATAGAGCGGTTCACATGTCTCAGATGTTTGATAGCGCATCACATGTCCCGGATGTATGATAGAGCATTGCACATGTCTCAGGTGTATGATAGAGCATTTCATAGGTCTCAGATGTATGATAGTGTTTCACAGGTCTCAGATGTATGATAGAGCATTTCATAGGTCTCAGATGTATGATAGTGTTTCATAGGTCTCATGTGTATGATAGAGCGGTTCACAGGTCTCAGATGTATGATAGATCTGTGTACAGGATGACTGGAGCTATACTGAGAAATGCCAGCCATCCAGTTTTAAAAGTTATATAAAATATTAAAATATATATAAAATATAAAGTATATAAAAATATTCTCTTCTATTCCTTTTACAGCATGGGACACACAAGATGTGTATTTACAGTTGTGATCAAATTTATTCAACCCCCAATGCTGCGAAGGGTTTTATGGAATTCAGTGCACATTTGTAATTGTGTTCATAATGAAATCTTACAAGGACTTGTTAAAGAACTAAATGCAACTAAGATAGCATCAATTTTTTTTGTCATAAAGTATTAAATGGCCTTTTTGTGATTTCTTCATTGACACAATTATTCAACCCCTTTACGACTACCACTCCTAAGAACAGAGGTTCAATTCCAGTGTTTTCCATCAGGTATTGAAAACATCTGTGGATGTCAATGAGCAGCAATCAAGCATGATAAGCACCAATTAGGCAGATTTAAAAGGACTGTGATACTCAGCTCCTTCTAGACATCTACTGGTGTGTTTCCAAGCATGGTGAAGGCAAGAGAATGGTCCCAGAAGACAAGAGAAGAGGTTATTGCTCTTCACAAGAATGGCAATGGATATAAAAAGATTGCGAAGTTGTTAAATATTCCAAGAGACACTATCGGAAGTATCATTCGCAAGTTCAAGTTAAAGGGCACAGTGGAAACGTTACCTGGTCGTGGCAGAAAGAAGATCCTGACCGCGACTGCTGTGCGCTACCTGAAGCGTAATGTGGAGAAAAATCCCCGCGTGACTGCTAAGGAACTGAAAAAAGACCTGTCAGATGTGGGCACTGAAGTTTCAGCTCAGACAATAAGGCGCGCACTGCATAATGAAGACCTCCATGCCAGAACGCCCAGACGCACCCCCTTGCTGACTCCAAAGAACAAGAAAAGTCGACTGCAGTATGCCAAAAGTCATGTGGACAAGCCACAAAGGTTTTGGAACAGGTTTTGGAAACTAAATTAGAACTGTTTGGGACAATGGACCAGCGCTATGTTTGGAGAAGGAAGAACCAGGCTTATGAACAAAAGAACACCTTGCCTACTGTGAAGCATGGCGGGGGGTCAATTATGCTTTGGGGCTGTTTTGCTTCTAATGGTACAGGAAAGCTTCAACGTGTGCAGGGTACCATGAATTCCCTTCAGTACCAGGAGATCTTGGAGGAAAATGTGATGGAGTCAGTCACAAACCTGCGGCTTGGGAGACGTTGGACCTTCCAACAGGACAATGATCCGAAGCACACATCCAAGTCCACTAGAGCATGGTTGAACATGAAAGGCTGGAACATTCTAGAGTGGCCATCGCAATCACCAGACTTAAATCCAATTGAGAACCTCTGGTGGGACCTAAAGAAGGCAGTTGCAGTGCGCAAGCCTAAGAATGTGACTGAACTGGAGGCTTTTGCCCATGAAGAATGGGCTAAGATACCCATAGGTCGCTGCAAGACACTTGTGTCAAGCTATGCTTCACGCTTGAAAGCTGTCATAACTGGAAAAGGATGTTGTACTAAGTACTAAAAAATAATGTCACTAGGGGGTTGAATAAAACTGATAATGATGTGAGCACAGTAAAGACATTTGTGGTTATTCCATCATAAATATTGTTATGTTTGTCTAATTTATAAGTGCCTCTTTGATATAATTGTAAATAAGATGACTGAAATGATCAAAATCAATGTCAAACTGGCCAAAACACTTTATTTCAGTGGGGGTTGAATAAATTTGATCACAACTGTATGTACAGGATGTATGATGTGTATTTTATGTGTATTTTATCTGCAACAAGGGTAATTTATTATATTAAATTTGCTTCCATTGACCAATGTATCCTGACGTAATCTCTGCAGAGCACTAATAAAGCATGTGTGTATGTGTGCACTAGCCACTGTTACACAACCTGACTGCTGCTCTCTCACACTCAGTCTTCTGACCTTCAGACCACCTCTGAACCTGTGTCCCCCCTTCTGCTCTGCAGTTGGTATGGTCTGGTATGAATTCTGCTATTAACACAGTAG
>NC_135216.1:32519490-32571990 GCF_052324685.1 Brachyhypopomus gauderio
GGGGTCATTTAGTCTGAAGAAGTGTTACTGGGTTACTGAGAGGCCAAGCCAGTAGCCATTTAGAGAATGTGTGTATTACAGTGTGTAAAGGAGCTGTCTGTAGTGCTGAAACTGATCACTAACATGATTGATTTAGGTCTTGAAAAGCATATTATAATACTGTTATAATTATCTTAGATTAAATTCCAGTCAAGGGCTTTTTATTGAAGTAACTACATGCATTTCATATTATTTTAATGTTCTTAATGAGTAAAATCAGTAATGAGTCTGGTGTTTAAGAGCTGTCTGGGCCTGCAACCCATGCTGCCCAGAATCACAGCTGATGGACTCAGCAGGTAATGTGGCCCAGCTGACTCTACACTGCCAAATCTACTCTTGGGTATCACTCATCTATGCAAAGAATATGAGAGTGTGTGCGACCAAGTCTTGTTCTTACAGTTATTTCCACTGACTTGTAAACAATTCCAGGTAAAAATATATAATGCACAAATAATTGTATGTTTGTCAAAGCCCAAGACAGCATATTATGAACTTGAGAAACCTTGATGAGAAGGTTAGGGCATGGGTTAAAGCAAGAAATTTTCATTTGACTGAAAATTTTTCCTGGCAAAAGACAATGCCAGCAATTACTGAAAATGTGGTGTAGTTGGGACACGGCCTCTTTTGCCTAATTCTACACAATAAACACATTTATAAAGTATATTTATCTAAACAGCCTGTGTAAGGACAGAAGAGAGAATGAACACCTGAGCAATAAATGTACTTAAATGTGTATTTAATGGGAGTTATCTGGGGGTCCTCTTCCAGAAAATTATTTAAAGATCAAGTCAAATTTAGTGAATCCTGGTGAGAGGTATGAAGCTCTTGTTTTTATCAGATTCACTATCGCAAAAACATAAGCCGTAAGATTACCTGCTTTAAGTAGGTATGTTACAAAAAAATGTAATGTCCAAAAATGGCAAATTAAATCACACCACTGGATAGAGCTTTTAAATACAAACAGAACAACACCATCCATGTTAAGCCTGGTTTAAGCCTTTATACTTGACGCAGCCCGAGCGGCGTGAGCAGCGCGAGGGTCCGCACGCCGAAAATGACGTAATCGAGGTGGCTCCACCCGTGCGCGAGAGCCTCGCAGTCGTGAACCTCTCGACTTTAGTAACTAACATCGCGCGCGCAGCGCTTCAGCGCAGTGAACTAAGTCATGTTTGCCGGGTTCATACACCTTTACAAGGTGGAATTAAAGCACTTGTACGTCACCTTCAAGGTCCATTTCAACACGTTTTCAACGTTAAATTTAATTAAGTTAAATATTTATACATATACTCGAAATGATTCGAAATAATTCGCTTTTTATCAAATTATTTAATGGTTGTTTATTTTCAAAACGCCCAATCTTAACGTCTTCACGTTCTCTCATATTTCGTCCTGGAATTACAACGTAATACAAGAGAATTGTTCAGTCAGATAGCTATTTGTTGTGAAACGAAGTAGTTACATTTTCAAGCATTTTAAAGTACTTTAGCATAAATTCTAGCACTAATGCAACAATTGGTCAGGTAAATGTTCATTCCCCTGTTTTTGAGGGGTGTTTCTTTATACTACCACATATCGTTTCGGACAACATTGCAAAAAGAATGTGACGCAGCAAGTAGCCTCCGACGTTCGCGCAGGTGTACGGAGTCGCGCGCTACGGTCACGCTAGGCAGGAGGGGGGCAACGGAAGTTCAAAACGCTTGATGGTCACGTGATTCACGGAGGCTTCAGATAGTTCCAGGAAGTTCAATTTGAGCGCATAAACACAGAGACAGAACTGCGATTTGAGTACTATTGTGAACATATAACGACCAACTTTAGGCTAATTTTAGAGCACATTGCTGTTTAATGCTTTGATTGTTTTATAATTGTTATATATTACGTTCATTTATATATTTAGAGGGACAGGAAGGGGTGAGAAATTCAGATTAGATATGTAGATAGGTATTGGTGACCTAAGTAATCTAAATGACTAATGTACATTTTCTGACAGAAGGAAAATTCTTTGACTTCATTGTGCAGAAATATGCTTTAAAGGGTACATTAAAACACATTACATTTACATCCAGACAGTATATGACATTAAAATACATTGATAAATTATATATATATCTTGTATTTTTAATACACACTTATTTACAGCAATTAATTCATTAAATAAATCTCTAATAATCTCAAATATGAATATCATGTCAAGCAGTTTTTCTGTGTCCTTTCCTCCGTGTTGTGTAGTGTCCACCATGGTTTGCTGTGTTGCATGGGGATGCTCCAATCGAGCAAAAATGTATGGTTTCCCCACTGATACTGAGAGGAGAAAAAAATGGTTGTCTCAACTAAGCAGGAGCAATCTTACCCTCACTAAAGATTACAACAGCAAATATATATGTGAGGTAATCATCAAACACTGCATTTGCACTTTTCACAATAAACACACTATTGGAAAGCTTAATGCCTGATTTATTAAAATACAGAACAGTGAACAAAAAAAATCAAAGACTCCAGACAGATTCGGGTGCAGGGTGAGGGTGCTATCTAGTTGCAGGCTCCATTGAATCCCCTATGGTTCTTTGGCTTAAAGAGAGAGAGGAGAAAAAGACAGGAGAAAATGATTATTATGAGTATTGATGTGATATGAATTTGAACTTGTTGCACATCCTTGGTTGTTTTTTACACGTGTAATGAGTGTATACGTATCCAGTAAGTGTTCTCTAATACTGTGTATTCACCCACTATGGGATATGTATATGAGTAGAAAAAACTGAGTTCTCATGTGTGAGGAGTAAACTCACATCACTCTGCAGGCACATTTTGAGGCAGACCAGTTCATCAAAACCAAACAGGGCAAGACTAGACTGAGAGCAGATGCTGTTCCCACCATTTTTGTGCATCGCCCCGCACTCAGAAAGAGGAAGCCCCCTGCAATACGACGCACCACTGGACCTGTAAAGACAGGGCCCATAGCTGCTGATCACAGCTATAGTGTTGACACAGGTATAATAAGTATGAACTCCTAATAATTATATTATTTCTTTAAGTGATAGAATATTTAAAACTTAATCACACTAAATAGTATACGTCTTTTATATCCAGCAGTTTCAAAAACTGAGGAAATACGTTAATAAAATAAAAATAAATAAAACGAAATAAAAAGGAAAATAAAAAATAAGGATAAATAAATAAAATAAAAGGAAATAAAACGTTAGCTGGTACTCCAAAATGGATATCCTCATTTCACCTCCTCTACCCAACACACTCTACAATCACACTCAAATGTTATATTTAACCAATACTAGCTACCCCGCAAAAACATCGCGTTTAGGTGAAATGACATTAAGAGAGGAATTTACAATTAATAGGCTGTCGGTCGTTAATGTGAAATCTCGCTAACCGTATTCGCGTTGTCTTAGCATAGATTTAGTTCCCTAAATCTGCTTATTAAGAGGTGGATAATTCACTAAAATGCTTTAATTCACATTTTAATGCACATGCTAATTTGATTCTGATGTCCTTATAATACACAATCTGATTTTTTAAGCGTACTAACCTGTAAAAGTGTATCACAGATGGTCCACTGCTCCAGTTTGACTGCGCTGCTCGTATTTGCTGCTAACTTCCGGGAACTATTGACAGGCTCCACGATCCGCCATTGCTGTAAAAAACTGGTCCATTGGAGTGAACGGAGTTGACGCGACACTCTCTCTCTCTATAGGGCTCTGGAGGGGGGTAAAAACCTTTCTACGTAATGTCCGCAAATCTGAAGGCGGAATGAACCGCAAGTCAATCAAATGACACCGCCGTCATCCATCCAGCGCTGATGAGCGCCAGTGAGAATCATATTTCGGCCACAAAACAGATAGCACGCGCGTGTGTTGTTTATTATGATTTGACGGATTTTTTCCCCAAAAAAATCAAATGACGGAAATCCGTCGTAGTGACGGAGAACTTTAACCCATGGGTTAGGGTTAAGCTTCGGTATTAAAGATTGTGTTCACTGCATTGAAGACAATTTGTTTTAATGCCAAGATGTCACGGATTCTCTTCAGTGTCTCTGTATGACTTATCCAGTAAAATACTCCCGACGACCAGTTTAGCAATTACCTGACAAGCATGAGTTTTTAAATGTAAAGGTCATGACCTCTTTGACATCTCAACACACATGAAACAGAGGAACCTGAAAAGACCTTTGAGTTGAGCACTGCTGTATCTCTATTTCCATGCTTGCCTCTAGCACTATCCTCCCTGATGTAATAATCACTTCTATTTTATTTTTTCTCTCTGTCCTTCCTTCTCTCCGTCTATCTTTCTCTCGCTTTCTCATCTCACTCCCTCACCTCCTCTTTTATTCATTGAGTTCACTCCTCCTATCTTTGCCATGGGCTTCTTCTATAACGTAACTTCATCTATCTCCATCCTTACCCTCTGCACGCTTTATTCATATCTGCCTATTCAACTGGTTGTCTATACAGGTATGTGAAATATGTGCATTCAAATTCCTAAGCAATAGAATCTGCTTGTGTGTGTGTGTGTGTGTGTGTGTACTGGGATGTGTGTTAATGTGTGCATTAATGTGAATGTGAGTGTGTCCAGATGGGTCTCTTCGGGGCCACTGTCTTCCTGCAGTGTTATCTGTCCTGTGCTAATGAACTCTTAATTAAACTCTCATTAGAACCTGAGGGTGGGACGAGGAAGAAGAGGGGGGAAGATGAATGAGAAGTAAAGCATGTGAGTTCTTTAGTGTTTGTGTCTGTGTCTAGGTGTGTGTGTGTGTGTGTGTGTGTGTGTGTGTGTGTGTGTGTGTGTGTGTGTGTGTGCGTTTGTATCTGCATATAGATGTGTGTGTGTGTATGAAAGACAAGAGAGAGCGAAGGAGGGCGTGAAGGTCTCTAGCTTTCCCCCACGTGTCCTGAGTGCTGTCCTATCAGCAGGTTTTGGCTTTGGATTCAATTAATTACATCTTAATTAGTACCAGAATTTCGTTAAGCCACTTCCTTTAATCCAGCATGCGGGACAGCAGGACTCTGGTATCCTGCGTTAATTATTCAGGCATTACTGACCAAAGGGTCAAAAGGTTCCAGACGTCGTGAGCTTCTGCTTCTCCATTTGCAGTCAGGCCGTGTTGAGTTGGAGAAGCAGGCGTGCTAAAGGCAGCCATCTCCTCAGCTGTTTAGCGCTGCTACCACCGTCCCCTGTGCTGCACACTCACGCCAAACACTCTTTTGTTTCAAAATTAATTACTGCAGCTTTCCAATATGTGCTGCTTGCGTTTGTTTTTATAATTTTTTTCACAGATGATTCACACACCATTATTTCACATCAACCTCTTTATGACAGTGTTTGCCTGTTGTTGACAGCGTCAAACTGCCTGTAATCTGTAAGTGTCGTGATTTAGGTACTGTCATGCAGGAATCAGCATGAAATGTTCGGAAGTACACACCACTCTATTACAGGGAGACAGAATAATGAAGTGGACTGTGTGGTCCATACACACTCACCATTGTTGGTCCGCATCGATCGACCAGAGATTCCGTTGGATCCGATTGGGTGGTGCCCTCCTCGGTCCACGCCCGCCCCCATCTCTCCAGGCTGCTTCAGTAGGTCAGTCAGGGCCCTAAACAGAAACATTTACAGCACAACTGTCAGCACTGCTTACTGCAAACATTTATACCCATCAAAACTGCATATTATTACCATTTATACACAATCAACACCATTTGATTGATGGCTAATAATTTATGAGTCAGCGCTACCTTCCAATAAACATGTAAACCCATTAGTATTGCTTACTGTAAACATAGCAATACTTTAATGACAATATTTATGACAATACATAAACGTTTAGAAATGCTTATGGAACCCACACTAATATGCTACTGATGATAACTGTGAGGTAAGTAATATGCTGCACTCAGTACCATAACTTCCACACCAGATAACAAGAGCAAGTAGCTTTTGACTGGCTTACCAGTGAAACGAGAAAAATGCTCTCATGCTGTTTTTAAAAGAAAGGTTGGGTCAATCGAAACTGCTTTTAGATAAAGAATAGACTTAGGAGTCTGAAAGTGTCGGGAATTAAAGTTGCTAACTATAACACTATTGTATAAATAATTCAGTCTCCATAACTTCTAGTAAATGGTTAAAAATATTTAAACACTTTAAGAACAGAATACATTTAAGATCTGAGGCAAGAAAAAGGACAATGCGAAAAAAAAAACATTAATTGCAGGCAGTGATGGCTAAGTTACCTTGAGAAAGTAATCCGATTACTGATTACTCCTTTTTAAAGTAACTTAGTTACGTTACATATTACTTGATTTTAAAAGTAACTACGTTAGACTACAAGTTACTTTAGTAGTTACATTCAGCAGCAAAATAATTTTTTCCAATACTCACTTTATTTGAAGTGCATTTTTAACAGTAACAATGTATTGAAGCAGGTTCGGTAACCGAGGCAGAAACTGCTTAATCCAAAAATCCAGGAGGGAAACTTTATTGATAACACAACCCTGGCGCGCGCAGTCGCCCCCCCCCAGTGTCACTTAAAGGGCGAGACTCGCCGTGAGGAGTAGTAGTCGCTACAGTATCTCCTGACATTACGTTTGTGTAGCTGCGCGGTATTATTTGTAAATTTATTTGTAAAAGTAATACAAGCGAACTGGGGTGGGTTTCCCGAAACGTTCGTAGCGCCCAATGCGTGAGAGTTGGCAACCCTGTAATTGCCTTTCCTCCTCCCAAACCAAACATCCAGTTCGTATTCATATTCGTACTCTCAGCTCAAAGGCAGCGTGAGCGTTGTGAGTACTGACACTGTGAGGTGTGGTAGTTTCCGCGAAATATCAGTTATTTGTTTAAAAAAACAGACCTATGACAGTCCATAATTCACAATTAGTTACAAGTTCAAATAAGTACAGGGTTGCCAACTCTCACGCATTGAGCGTGAGACACACGCATTTGACCGTTTTCACACGCTCTCACGCCACACTTCCGATATCTCACGCCGAAAAAAAAATCCAGTTTATTTACCTCAGATCCACATATATGATTCAATACGTTACTAGTTCGGTAGCTCTGGCGCCATCCACCGGCGATATAACACTGAATCTGTGTCCATTTTTCGTTCGCCAACCCCCCCCCCCGCTCAACAAAATACACTCGCCACCGGCTCCAGGTTAAAATCTCACTCCAAGCGAACGTCAAAAGTTGGCAACCCTGTAAGTATCACTAGATCAATAATAAATTCGATTTGCATGTTCAGTGAAAGTAAATTCTTCTCGTTTCACATCGTTTAGCTTGCGAGCAAAAACACCTCATGTAGAAAATACTGGTGAACCGAACACACTAGTTATATCATGCGCATTTCAAGAAAAATGCTTTGAAAAATTCTACGGATATTAAAATTCTAGCAAGGTAAGATATATAGCCTGTTTGTTTTAGCAATATCTCGATTTTTACCTCATTTTATTTCAGGAATAGCTCTTTTTTTTACCTCAGCATATTTTCGCAATTGCTCGTTTTTACCTCACGTTAGCATTAGCTTGATTATTACCTCAGTTTAGTTTAGCCTAGCCCGAGTTCTTTTACCTCACTTTATCTTAGCAATGCCTCGATTTTATTTTAGCAATAGCTATATTTTATTTTGTCTAATCTTAGCGTTGGCTGGACTTCACCTCCGATTACGTCAAATTTACCTGTTTACTGTTTAGCCTATAGCAGGGCCCACTAAACATTAGACGTCTTATGGACGTGCAGATCAAGTCTATATTGCGTCCGTCGGTCCAAGACCAATTCTGGACTTCTACTCGACGTGCAAACTAGGTCCGTTATTTGGACGTCTAACTATGACCCCACTTGGACGTCGATATGCAGTTAAACACTTGAACGTCGGAATTTCAACGTCACGGAGACGTCTAAGAAGGGTACAGAAATGTACATGATACATAATATTTGTATTTTTTTATATTAATGAACATTTCTAAATGTTGAGTAAAGCGGTATGAGAAAACTTGTCTTTTGGGCGATAAACACTTTTGCTCGACTCCGTCAACCTAAAACTCCATGTAACCTCAATGGTGCAGCTTGTGAACTGTAATAAATCCATATTATTATACATTATTTAATGTAGACACGTATAAGAAAATGTATGTATTATCAAAATATTGTAATTTATGTATAACTATTAATGCATGATGTTAAATACAATCAATTGACTATGATACAAAAGTGAGCCTACATAAAAAGCTCGAGCGAGTTGCCTCGCGCATTTAGAGGAGTTTAAATTAAAAAGAAATCCGTTACTTTTTACAGTTATTTACGGGCGATTTCAAGGTAACATTAACAACTGGTCTTTCACAAACCTCAAAATGTTAACCTAAAATGTTTATATGTTGTAGTAACAGATCAATAGATATAATCACATTACCTTGTACTTTTGTAATGGATTTTTGTAAGGTTTGTTACGTTTTAACGTTAGCCAAAAGGCTAGCTAGCTACTCACGTATTGGATGGAATTTACCACAGACATTACTACTTTTATAAGTTGGCGTTTTGGTCAGTGATCAATAAAAATGAAGGTGGAAAGAAATTAAATGCCATTCATGTGATTTATTTGTAAAGCATATACAATTGTAACGTGTGTAACTGGTGCCAGAAGGTGGCGGACCTGTTTATTGTTCCCGTTCATCTTTCTGAAGTTCGTTAGGCTCAGCAGATTTGAACCATTACACTTTTGTATACGTTTCCAGTTATCTGCTGCGACGAAAAGGAAGCTAGGAAAATTTACCAGGACAAAATGCTACCTTCTAAAATGGCACTAGTTGTGCACAGAAACTATGAATCCCCATGGAAATTGTGTTTTAAGAAAGCATTTCCTTCGATATTACAGCTCTATTTAGAAATAGCTGTTGGTAGGCTTATAAAAACGATGTCTAAAAGGAGTCAACGTTTTACGCAAAAAAAGACCTACACAAGACTTCATTTGGACTAGAATTGGCCCTTATCCGGACGTCCCGGGGTCGTCGATACACGGCGTGCAGAAGACGTCGGAAAAAAGACGTCGTCTGGCGTCACAGTCTGCACCTTCAGGGGACCAAAATCCGACGTGCAAAAATGACTTGGAAAAGACGTCGTTTCAACGTATCTTTGCGTAGTGGGGGGTGGCCAACCCGTCATAGACCAAGAGCCACTTTTCTTACTGTGTTACGGCAAAGAGCCACATCGTACATGGGCGAGTGTAATCTGTTGAGCCGGGGGGGGGGGGGGAGTGTAAATTATTAGCTGTGAAGACAGTCAAATGCGTGTTTTCCACTACGCCGGTTTTAAAAGTATTAGCGGCTCGCTAGGCTTGTAAACTAACCGCGCACCACGAAAATGTAGCAGTGTGTCGCCCCGTTTGTGCAGGTGAGCCCGCGGACCGGCTGGGGAGCCGCATGAAACCAGGCAAAGAGCCGCGGGTTGGCCACCCCTGGCCTATAGCATCACCCAGAGCCGGAGTGGCTAATCGGGAGATTCGGGAGGATTCCCGATGGGCCGGCTCATGTCAATCTCTAGTTTGGGCCGATTGGGAGGGGAAAATAATTTTGGGCCGTATTTGGGCATGAAACTCCCGGGCTGAAAAAAAGTGGCCCACTCCGGCCCTGGCATCACCTCAGATTTACCTCAGCTGTAGCCGCTCTAGGGATAGGATATAGCCTACTAGGACATACTTTGACCGGCTAGATCCAGACAAACTGATAACGCTTTTATAAACTGATATCGAGATAAACGTTTTTCTAATGTTTATTGATGATCTCTACTTCACGTAACTGTCACAGGTTTTAATTTTAAATCGGCATGGGATGGTTTCTCAACCACTATATTTTCAAGCACAATTTGAACTTCTAATTATCTGTGCTGTTTTTAGAATATTCAAGAAACATTGAAAATATGTATTTCTTAATATAAAACAATAACTTAATAAAGTTTTTAACCATTTGGCGATTGCAGAAGCAAACGCAAGGGATTCAACGGCCATGGTTACTGTCGAATGTGTACATGTGAAAATAATTTGGATATATATTGTAAATACAACCATTTCAAAACATAGCTGCTATTGTAGTGAGAAATCTGTTTGAAACACATTAAAATATGTTAGATAGCAGCCTAGCTGTAGTAATTTGGCGTTAGTATGTAAGATAGGTAACCTAGTTATTCAGCCAGCCAACTGACGGCAACTAAGCTTAATGTTTGGCTTATCATTCTTTCATTTGTTTTAACTACACCCTTCTGTTGCTCGGGTAAGATAGAGAGAGACAGGAGCATGCCTGTGTGTGTGTGTGTGTGTGTGTGTGTGTGTGTGTGTGTGTGTGTGTGTCTGGGCACATGTGAGCACTTGTGTTTGTGAATTTTCCTCTTCAAGCTTAGCTTTGTTTGTTTACTCTTTGTCAGTCTTTTGTGTCCATTTTGTCTCCATGGTAACACAATACCCCCTGTGTCCCCTCAGAACGAGATGGCATCTCTCAGCCCCAATCACCACTACCATGTCTCCACAGCGCCCCCCACAGGCCGACCCTGACCCCCTCAGGCCTTCCCCCACCTCCTTTTAATGCGCCATTATCAGCCATGTGGGACAGCTGAAGAGTGAACACCCAGCAGAGGTCAGGATGAACGCTTCTATTCATACAGCAGCCCACTGCATGCGGCTCACAGATAATAACACACACCAACATTCATAGCAGCTTCTGTCCTTCATTTCTCATGGTAACCATCTTTACTTTGGCAGTTCAAATTACCTGTTAAATCATATTAAAAATCTGCTTCTGACATACTAATGAATTTACAAAACAGACCTGAATATTTCACCTCAGTCACAACCCTGGGCTCAACCCTTCGTGACATCACAACACTGACTTCAGTTTCCAGGGCTACAAAATCTTGGCAGAGTAGGTCTCTGGGACAGTGTTACCTGGGTGACAGGAGCATTGGTAAGAGGTGGTGAGAACCTGCTTTTTCCTGGTAGGAAACACAGAGACCTTGTCACAGAGTCAAGATCGCTCTCACTGAAGATTTACACTACATCTCTCTCTCCCTCTCGCTCTCTTTCTCACTCACTCATTCTCTATGCTGTTCCATTCAACATTGCTTTATTGCCATGAATGTAATAAGATACACAATTGCATACTATTGCCAAAGCAGCTAGCAAGAAACACCTAAATATAAACTTAGTGTAAATGACAGAGAGATCACTGGGGGCTAGGACTCGGCACTTGTAAAGCTGCTTTGTGACAACAACTGTTGTAAAAAGTGCTATATAAATAAAATTTGATTGATTGAGATAGTATTGTAGGTTGGAATACACTAGAGGTGAAACGATTCTTCGAGTAACTCGAGTAATTCGATTACAAAAAATACTCGAGGCAAATTCTTTGCCTCGAGGCTTCGTTTAATTTATGTCACCATCTATTTTAAATGTTTAAAATCCCGCTTTGTACTACTACGCAGCTCCGGTATCATTGTTTTACACTGACTGTTATAACTGACGCACAGGTTTAAGGCAGCGTGATTTGTTTTGATGGAAATGGCGGAAAACGAAGATAGCGGTGTCCGTAAAAGTGCAAAAATGTCAAAAGTGTGGGACCATTTTTCGCTGCGCAAGGTGGACAACGTAATGCAGTGTATTTACTGTAAAACGGATCTGGCCTACCCAGGGCATAATTTGAGCCGGATCCTGGCGGAACAAATAGTTATTGAACAAATAATTCTATAAAAGACATTTTTTAAACACAAGATCCACATTCAGGCTTCCTAAATCACACAAGAGCTCTCCCTTTTAGCGATGCCTTTCTGCGTCTCCATAAAGCTAAAAGCTAGTTATACTTTCGCGAGTGACCGTAGCGTGCAACTCCGCGAACGGCGGAAGCGTTCATACTTGACGTGTCCGAATTCTGTGCAGTGTTGTCCGTAACGATATGTGGTAGTATAAAGAAACACCCCTCAAAAAAAGGAATGAACATTTACCTGATGAATTTTAATGCTGCATTGTGTTTCAGGTTTGAAAAGTGCTGGAATTTAGGCTTAAAATGCACTTCTGCACTTAAAACACTTATAAAACACACGTAAATCATTTAAAAGTAATTTATATAAACGGATTGGCTTTTATTTTGACATTTGTGCGCCTAAGCGTTGCGTTTTGTGTGCGATCCGGTGACATTGTTGGCCTCAGTGACCCCTTGTCTCATACCGCTGTTTGGGTTCCGGCATCGTTTGATTTACAAATTAAGCACTGGGCCTACCATAACAGTACTTCCTCAATGCTTCAGCACCTAACCTGAAAGCATCCGCACGTGAACTGCTCTTCTCCAAGCGGAATAACAGCCAATTGCTTGCTCATTTTAAGAGAACTTTCATGTTGCATTACACACTATCAATATTATTGTGTTAAAAACACAAAAG
This sequence comes from Brachyhypopomus gauderio, assembly GCF_052324685.1. Lineage (NCBI taxonomy): Eukaryota > Metazoa > Chordata > Actinopteri > Gymnotiformes > Hypopomidae > Brachyhypopomus > Brachyhypopomus gauderio. The sequence goes on from NC_135216.1 coordinate 32,531,950, forward strand.
TGTGATTTTATCCGATTACTCGATTAATCGATGAAAAAATCGACAGAATACTCGATTATATTTATATTTTTTAAAATATTCGATAGTTGCAGCCCTAGAATACACCTCTAGAAATCAAGCTATTACAATATTATTAGTAATCAATAAAGTTCAAAGACACTAAAGTCATAGCAAAAGTGTGTGTGTGTGTGTGTGTGTGTGTGTGTGTGTGTGTGTGTGTGTGTTTGCCGCCTTGAGTACACATGAGAGTACTGCATGTGTCCTCCAGATGTTTTTAGGTTCTGAGAGAGAGAGAGACAAGCTCGGCACCGAGAGACACAAGCTGGGCACAGAGAGATATAGACAGGCTCGGCACTGAGAGAGACAGGCTGGGCACAGAGAGAGAGACAGGCTCGGCACTGAGAGAGACAGGCTGGGCACAGAGAGAGATAGACAGGCTGGGCACAGAAAGAGAGAGAAACAGGCTGGGCACAGAGAGAGAGAGACAGGGTGGGCACAGAGAGAGAGACAGGCTGGGCAGAGAGAGAGACAGGCTGGGCACACAGAGAGAGAGACAGGCTCGGCACTGAGAGAAAGGCAGGCTGAGCAGAGAGAGAGAGAGAGAGAGAGACAGGCTGGGCACAGAGAGAGAGACAGGCTCGGCACTGAGAGAGAGGCAGGCTCGGCACTGAGAGAGAGGCAGGCTAGGCAGAGAGAGAGAGAAAGACAGGCTGGGCACAGAGTGAGAGAGACAGGCTCGGCACTGAGAGAGAGGCAGGCTGGGCACAGAGAGAGAGAGAGAGACAGGCTGGGCACAGAGAGAGAGAGACAGGCTCGGCACTGAGAGAGGCAGGCTGGGCACACAGAGAGAGGCAGGCTGGGCACACAGAGAGAGGGAGACAGGCTGGGCAGAGAGAGAGAGAGACAGGCTGGGCACAGAGAGAGAGACAGGCTCGGCACTGAGAGAGAGGCAGGCTGGGCAGAGAGAGAGAGAGAGACAGGCTGGGCACAGAGAGAGAGACAGGCTCGGCACTGAGAGAGAGGCAGGCTGGGCACAGAGAGAGAGGCAGGCTGGGCAGAGAGAGAGACAGGCTCGGCACTGAGAGAGAGACAGGCTGGGCACTGAGAGAGAGGCAGGCTGGGCACACAGAGAGAGGCAGGCTGGGCACACAGAGAGAGGGAGACAGGCTGGGCACAGAGAGAGAGAGACAGGCTGGGCACAGAGAGAGAGACAGGCTGGGCACTGAGAGAGAGGCAGGCTGGGCACTGAGAGAGAGGCAGGCTGGGCACAGAGAGAGAGGCAGGCTGGGCAGAGAGAGAGAGAAAGACAGGCTGGGCACAGAGAGAGAGACAGGCTCGGCACTGAGAGAAAGGCAGGCTGGGCACAGAGAGAGAGAGAAACAAGCTCGGCACAGAGAGAGAGACAGGCTCGGCACTGAGAGAGCGGCAGGCTGGGCACTGAGAGAGAGGCAGGCTGGGCACAGAGAGAGAGACAGGCTGAGCACACTGAGACAGAGACAGGTCAGGTCCCCTTACGCAGTACAACTACAGTCAAAGGACCTCTTCTTATCTCTTTCTTCTGTTCATTTAAGTCTAAGGTGTCCATTTGGTAGGTAGCCAGATGCAAACATTGGTTATTAATCCAGTAGAGGTAAGTGGCAGGTAACTAGTAACATGTCCCAGACTTGCCTGATCCTATCCATACACTACCCCTTCAAAACTAATGAAGCTGTAATTATATATAAGTGGTTATTATATATGAGCTGTAATTATATATGAATGGTGATTATATATGAGCTGTGATTATATATGAATGGTGATTATATATGAATGGTGATTATATATGAGCTGTGATTATATATGAGTGGTGATTATATATGAGCTTTAATTATATATGAGTGGTGATTATATACAAGCTGTAATTATATACAAGCTGTGATTATATATGAGTTGTGATTATATACGAGCTGTAATTATATATGAGTTGTGATTATACATGAGTGGTAATTATATATGAGCTATAATTATATATGAGCTGTGATTATATATGAGCTGTAATTATTCAAGCATGGGCATGTGTGTTTGTGTGTGCATGTATATGTGTGTGCATGCAACTTTGCAAGCATGCATGCATGGAGGTGTATGTATGCTTGTTTGTGTGTGTTTGCATGTTTGTTCTTGTGTGTCCTATTCCTGTCTATCCCTGCGGTCTATAATTAAGCTGTCACACTCTAGCAGCGGCCCCACCGCAGCTCTCCAGAGCTAATCAGCTGTGAGAGCGTGAGCTGTGGGCTTTTACAGCACCTCTCACTGCTGCAGGCTATGACACACACACACACACACACACACACACACACACGCACACACACAGTGGAACATGGCCACACACAAGCACATAGATACACAGACATGCATGCACACACAGCTATACACAAATGCACACACAGAATACAAATCTGTGACACAAACAGAATACAAATAATGTGGTCTAAACCTTTGTCTTTGGGACATTACATTTTTTTAGCACCAAAGTAGTGTGTGTGTGTGTGTGTGTGTGTGTATGCAGGGTGGCCGCGGGTCCTTAAAAAGTCTTAAATGGTATTAAATTTCATTTTTGTCAAATAAAGTCTTATTTTGTCTTAAATTTTCAACCACAATGTCTTAAATTTGCGGAGCTAAATTTAGGGATGAATAATTCCGTTAGCGGTGTGTTGAACTTAAATATTGCTCGCAAGTATTTCGGGCTTAACGAGCACCGGTAGTTGTTGGACTGGCGGGATCATAATTTCATGCGGGCTGTATGTACGTTAACGTCTGTTCGGAGAGATGGGGAAATGCAAACTTAGCCAGAAATGGTTGGAAGACCCGACATATTCTTGGTGGCTCAGAGCTGTCACAGATACCAGCGAGGCTCGTCAGCAGCAGCCTGCAATATCTACGTTTTGCCCAACAAGAGATCCATTCAGTCGAGCTCTGCTCAACGTCGCATTCACGCTGTAGGCTATGCGGCTCTACCAATACTTTGAAGGCTTAGGTAATATGGGCGCTAAAAACAGTTAAGAGTCACCAGTCATACAGATCCAACGAAGGAATTGACTCATTGTTTAAAACCATGTTCCCTGATGCCGCCTTCAAGTCTGGTTTATACTTTCGCGAGTGACCGTAGCGCGTGAACCTCCGCAAACGGCGGGACCGTTGCAGTGTTGTCCGAAACGATATATGTGTTAGTATAAAGAAACACTCCTCAAAAACAGGTGAAGGAACATTTACCTGACCAATTTAATGTTACTTTGTGTTCCAAGTTTGACAAGTGCTGAAATTTAGGCTAAAGTACTTGAAAATGCTTGAAATTGTAACTGCTTCATTTCACAACAAATATCTGTCTGACTGAACAGTTCTCTTTACGTTAACAAATACGAGCCTCTTGTAATTCCAGGACGAAACATGAGAGAACGTGAAGACGTTAAGATTGGGCGTTTTGAAAATAAACAACCATTAAATAATGTGATAAAAAAGCGAATTATTTCGAATCATTTCGAGTATATGTATAAATATTTTACTTATTTAAGTTTAATGTGCTGGGATATATAGAAATGGACCTTGAAAGTGACGTACAAATGATTTAATTCCATCTTGGTGTATGAACCCTGCAAACATGACTTGGTTAATTGCAAGCCGCTCGCGCATGGGCGAAACCACCGCGATTACGTCATTTTCGACGCAGCGGCTGACGAGCGGCTCGCGCACTGTCGTACACCTCTCGAAATTTGTAAAAACTTCGCGTGCGCCGCGCTTCAGCGCAATTAACCACGTCATGTTTGCAGGGTTCATACACCTTAACAAGATGGAATTAAATCATTTGTACGTCACTTTCAAGGTTAAGTATAAACCAGTTGTAATAATTTACTTGCTGAACAAGCCGAAGGGAAAGCAGGAACCCTGATGGCCAAAGTGATCACAAAATCAAACATCCTTAGAAAGAGTTTCAGAGAAAAAGTAGCAGAACTGAAAGGGGTTGAGCGTGAGCTGGAGTATGGATCAGAAAAACAGGAAAATGGCCTTGTGTGTGTGTGTGTGTGTGTGTGTGTGTATGGTATGATGCTGTTGTCAGTGTTTGAATTTTGTTTTGTATAAAGTTTCATTGTGTATACTGTACAGTGGAAAAAAATGTAATGTTTGTGTCTTGTATTGTCCGTCTTGTGCATTAACATTTGAAGTTTTCAAGCAGCTAGATTAATTAATGTAAATAATCAGTTGGTTTTTGTGCTTTATTTTAACGTGTATGATCTTGCGAGTTGGTCTTAATTTTATTTGGAAAACGGTATTAAAAAGTCTTAAAATGTCTTAATTTTTCCTTGGTCAAACCTGTAGACACCCTGGTATGTGTGTGTTTATAAGCATTTACATGTGTGTCCAAGATATATACAAGACAAGGTAAGATTATATGTCTAGAACATGAGGGAATAAAAAAACAAAAATGGTTCCATATAAAAGTAAAACTACAGAGGGACAGATTGTGTGTGTGTGCGTGCGTGCGTGCGTGCGTGCGTGCGTGCGTGTGTGTGTGTGTGTGTGTGTGCGTGCGTCCGTGTGTTTAAATGTTGAGAGTTCTGTTTAGTTATGTTTAAATATAATCAATGTATGCAGTTGTCTCTCTCTTTATGTCTATCTCTCTGTCTCTCTCTCTTTCTCTCTGTCTCTCTTCCTCTTCTGTCTGCGTCAGCTTGTGGTTACATTGTCATGACACTTCAGTCACTTAAATGAAGCATAACACCACCATCAGTCTCTGTCCGCACCTTTCGATAGTGTGTGTGTGTGTGTGTGTGTGTGTGTGTGTGTGTGTGTGTGTGTGTGTGTGTGTGGCATGTGTAATGTTCCATAGATTCTATTACCTGTCTTGGTTTGATCTGTTAAAACCTAGCCTTCTTGTGTGACCTCTCTGCAGCTCTTTTCCCAGGTTCTCACACACACACACACACACACACACACACACCTGGTCCATCCACATATGTATGAGTGAGTATAGTGGACATCACGGGTCAGCTGTGTGAGTATAGTGGACATCACAGGTCAGCTGCATGTGAGTATACTGGATATCACGGGTCAGCTGCGTGAGTATAGTGGACATCACAGGTCAGCTGTGTGAGTATAGTGGACATCACGGGTCAGCTGTGTGAGTATAGTATATACTACACGGTCCTGTACTACACAGTCCTGCACTACACAGTCCTGCAGTACACAGTCCTTTACTACACAGTCCTGCACTACACAGTCCTGCACTACACAGTCCTGCAGTACACAGTCCTGTACTACACAGTTCTGCACTACACAGTCCTGCACTACACAGTTCTGCACTACACAGTCCTGCACTACACAGTCCTGAAGTACACAGTTCTGCACTACACAGTCCTTCAGTACACAGTTCTGCAGTACACAGTCCTGCATTACACAGTCCTTCAGTACACAGTTCTGCACTACAGAGTCCTGCAGTACACAGTTCTGCACTACACAGTCCTGCAGTACACAGTCCTGCATTACACAGTCCTTCAGTACACAGTTCTGCACTACAGAGTCCTGCACTACACAGTTCTGCACTACACAGTCCTTCAGTACAGTTCTGCACTACACAGTTCTGCACTACACAGTCCTGCACTACACAGTCCTGCAGTACACAGTTCTGCACTACACAGTCCTGCACTACACAGTCCTGCACTACTCAGCTCTGCACTACACAGTCCTGCACTACACAGTTCTGCACTACACAGTCCTGCACTACTCAGTTCTGCACTACTCAGTCCTGCACTACACAGTCCTGCACTACACAGTCCTGCACTACACAGTCCTGTACTACACAGTTCTGCACTACACAGTCCTTCAGTACAGTTCTGCACTACACAGTTCTGCACTACACAGTCCTGCAGTACACAGTTCTGCACTACACAGTCCTGCACTACACAGTCCTGCACTACTCAGTTCTGCACTACACAGTCCTGCACTACACAGTTCTGCACTACACAGTCCTGCACTACTCAGTTCTGCACTACTCAGTCCTGCACTACACAGTCCTGCACTACACAGTCCTGCACTACACAGTCCTACACTACACAGTCCTGCACTACACAGTCCTGCACTACACAGTTCTGCACTACACAGTCCTGCACTACACAGTCCTGTACTACACAGTCCTGTACTACACAGTTCTGCACTACACAGTCCTGCACTACACAGTCATGCACTACACAGTCATGCACTACACAGTCCTACACTACACAGTCCTGAAGTACACAGTTCTGCACTACACAGTCCTGAAGTACACAGTTCTGCACTACACAGTCCTGAAGTACACAGTCCTGCACTACACAGTCCTTCAGTACACAGTTCTGCACTACACAGTCCTACACTACACAGTTCTGCACTACACAGTCATGCAGTACACAGTCCTACACTACACAGTCATGCAGTACACAGTCATGCAGTACACAGTCATGCAGTACACAGTCCTACACTACACAGTCCTGCACTACACAGTCCTTCAGTACACAGTTCTGCACTACACAGTCCTTCAGTACACAGTTCTGCACTACACAGTTCTGCACTACACAGTCCTGCACTACACAGTCCTGCAGTACACAGTCATGCAGTACACAGTCCTACACTACACAGTCCTGCACTACACAGTTCTGCACTACACAGTCCTACACTACACAGTCCTGCAGTACACAGTCCTTCAGTACACAGTCCTGCACTACACAGTCCTGCATTACACAGTTCTGCACTACACAGTCCTTCAGTACACAGTCCTGCACTACACAGTCCTGCACTACACAGTCCTGCGCTACACAGTTCTGCACTACACAGTCCTTCAGTACACAGTCCTTCAGTACACAGTCCTGCACTACACAGTTCTGCACTACACAGTCCTGCACTACACAGTTCTGCACTACACAGTCCTACACTACACAGTCCTACACTACACAGTCCTGCACTACACAGTCCTGCACTACACAGTCCTTCAGTACACAGTCCTGCACTACACAGTTCTGCACTACACAGTTCTGCACTACACAGTTCTGCACTACACAGTCCTGCACTACACAATCATGCAGTACACAGTCATGCAGTAGTCCCTCTGATCAAATGTCAGCTAATTCCTCTCCAGTTAGTTTCTCTTTCACCCTATCTCTCTCATTCCCTATACCTCTCACTGCCTCCATCCCTCTCTTTCTCCCTCTCTCATTCTGTCTTTCTCTTCTAGTGTTTGTGCGTTTGTGTGTGTGTGTGCATGTGTCTGGTTCACTACACCCGTCAGCTTAAATCAGGTCTGTGAAGCTGCAACATAACAAAATGCCCTCTGATATATACACGCACGCACACACACACACACACACACACACACATCACACATCACACAGCCTGCAGCATCTCAGCAGAAGCCTGGGTGTAAGGGCCGTTTACCTTCCCACTACTACACACACTTTCATCAAGCCACAGTGTACATGTCACACAGAAGCACATATTCAGCAATGGAGGTTTATTTACCCGCTGACATACTGTTCACAAAACAAAATGGATGGAGATTCTCACAACAGGAGCAGTGGGTAGAGAAACCATAGCACTAGAATATGGGAGGAGGGTCTTGCACTAAGACATATTTCTTTCTTTTTGTTCCAGGCTTTTCCAGCTGGGATCCTTCGCAAGACGCTGATGCACCATGTAATGGGCGTGGCTGCATCTGGAGGACCTCTGGCCTCTTTACTACCCCCTGCTGGCCTGGAGGCTCGGAGTGGCTCTGAGCTGCTCGCATCTGACGCACCACCCTGACATCAGCCTTTTAAGGCTCTGTCTGTCCTCTACTTGTCCTCTTTCTCTGTCTTTTTTACTCTCTCACTCATTCTCTCTGTTTTTGTGTCTCTCTCTCTGTGTCTCTCTCATTGTCTCCCTCTATTCTCTCTACCTTACACTTAATGGTCTGCAGTCATTAAATAGATTTATGCATCTATGTAGTAAGTGGGAGCTTCAGTCACACACACACACATGCACACACACACACACACACACACACACACACACACATGCCAGAGCCCCTCACCAAGCCCCGATACACTGATGAGGTGAGTGCAGAGCAGCCCCCAGGATATATGATATTGTGCCTTGACTTTGTGTGTGTGTGTGTGTGTGTGTGTGTGTGTGTGTGTGTGTGTGTGTGTGTGTGTGTGTGTGCGCGTGTGCGTGTCCTGGACACCAGCGTGTGACGGTATTATTCTGATGGTCATTAGATGCTTTTCGTAATTAGCAAAGCATTTAGTGGATTAGCATGCTATGACCTCTTGCTTCCTGCATTCCAAACAGAAACTCTGAGTGGACCATGAAACATAAAGTACTACCCAACAGATTTGAAGTGTGAGTCATCCTCTGAATCAGAGAGATGCAGTGGTCTGGCAGTGAAGTGTTGCCCATAACAGCTGGTAACAGCTGACTGCAACACACTGCCTTCCTGGACCCACAGCGCTGCTGACTCCACTGACACCGTCTGCTGTCAGTGGTACTGAAGTAGTCTGGGTCCTGAAGAAGGTGTGCTGTGTAAAGTACAACACTGCTCTGTTTATTCTGTTTATTTTTAGCATTTTACTATATCATCGTAACAAGACATTCTATTTGTATATGTGATAAATATCTCGTATTTATTATTTATTTAATTTTTTGGATTCCCTATAAAGCTCAATGCATCTCTCTCTCTCTTTCTCTCTCAATATTCCTTTCTCCCTCTCCCTTACTCTCTCTGTCCATTCCTCTCCCTATTTCCCTCTCCCTCCCTCTCTGCCTCTCCTTTCTTCTCTCCCTCTTTCTCTCTCCCTCTCTCTGCTCTTGTGTGGCCTCAAAGTGCTCACTTGTTCTTTTCTTCTCTGGTCTGTTTTTTTACTGCTTCCCTTGAAGGCTTGTCTGCAAAATGGTCTCATTATGCAGTAATACACCCCCCCTCTGCTCAAACCCACTCAGGAAATGAAATGGGCTGAGAGAGAGAGAGAGAGAGAGAGCAGACATAGAAGGAGAGGGGTGATGGAGGATGAGGAAAAGATCAAGTCTGAAGAATATATAAAAAGAGGAAGAGAGAGAGGCAGAGAGAGTGTTTTTATATATATCCATAAAAGATCTATATATTTTTGTTGCATGTATATTTTAGTAATCAAAATACAACAGAGTGTGAAGCATTTCAAACCCAAGAGCTCACCCCTAAACCCAGTCCCCTCTGTCAGCTGGTACTGGTATTAACTTACCTACTGACTCCTAAACCCAGTCCCCTCTGTCAGCTGGTACTGAGACTAACTAACCTACTGACTCCTAATAGCCTCAGTCCAGCACTGCTGACCAATCCAGCACTCCAATCAGAGTTACCAGATTATCAAGCAAAGCAAAAACACTGAAATATTCACACAGACTCGCCAAAATCTCAAAATCTCCACCACTGTGACATATTCAGTGTCACCTAAATCTCTAACACTGAAATATTCACACAGACTTGCTTATTTCTCACAATGCAATTTGTATACTCCCAAATATTTAAAAAATATGTAGCAATGCCTGAGAGACAGTAATGCACTCTATACTAGTACACTCATCACACCTCTCACTGTATATAATATATATAATAATGATCTATATGTTGTTCAGATATTTATTGCATATATCGTTTACTATAAATTACTGCACTTACTGACGCTTTGTTTATTTTACAACCATCATCATTGTTATCATTAACCTAAAATACTGTCATTAACGTCATTGTTATTTCTACAATGAGTATGTTCTGCTCAAAATAATTTATGCTTTGACAAAATTGTACTAGATACAGTCCTGCCTATAAAGCTACCTTAAATTGAGAGAGAGCGAGAGAAAGGTGGAAAGAGAAGTGGAGAAAGAGAGAGAATGCTTGGTCATTTTTGTCACTGCCTTCTTGTTTTAAACTGAACCAGGGGGAGTATTGGGTTTAGCCTCAGCATCTCACTCAAGGACAAGGCATTCTCTCTCTCTCCCTCTTTCTTTGTCTCTCCTCATCTTCCTCTCTCTCATTTGCTCTCTAGGACCTTGATGGCTGAGTGTTAATCTGCCATGTCACACTGTTCCACTGTAGGTGTCAGAGACAGTCCCTCTTCACTCCGAGCATCATAGGATTGGAGAGGCCAATAGCTTTTAGAACTGTAGCGTGTTTTCCACAGTGGTACTGGAATCATCTGTTACTGCACTACTGCAGTGCCTGGTATACTCTCTCTCTCTCTCTCTCTCTCTCTCTCTCTCTCTGTCTTTTCCCCTTCTTTCTCCCTGTGTGTGTGTGTGTGTGTGTGTGAGAGAGAGAGAGAGAGTGTCTATTGGTTGCATTACAGCATTTCTTGTCTCATTGACCGCTTTGCTACAGCTGTGTTCTTAAAAAACAGACATGATTTGTTTGCTCAGCCTGAAAGACTTAATTTAATGTATACTCAACTCTTTCCCCAACTCACAATAGAAACCACAAGAGAAAAACGTGGCTGTTGTGTTTACCTGACGTGATTTTCACCCACTTTCTACGGTGAGACTTCACACGGCCACCTGCTGTCTCCATGACATTCATGTAGAAGGCAGGCGTGATGGTACCAGGCAGAAGCAGCACATCTGTGCATCATGAAACGTCTCCAAGCTCTCCAAACACTACGGAGCTCCAGGCTGGTGGGGGGGTTTAAACCCCTCACACTCCTCACATTCAGAAGAGTGGAGAGCTTTTTACAATTTCTCTTCCCAGAATTCCTACATATTCTGAGTGGGGCCGGTGAGGTGGAGTTGAGGATGTAAGACCAAGACTAAACCTTAAATCTGGACTAAGAACTTGGCCCTGACTCCTTCACATGGAAACCCCTACGATTTGAAGCAAGCCCTACTGATGGGGGCAGTATTATCCTCTGACAGCTTGTCCTCTGACACAAACTCTGGGTTCACCCACATCATCTGGCCAATCTCCACAGCCAAACCTCCCTCAATGGCACCAAACTACTGTGTGAGTACATGGTATGCATGATCATCAGATGAACTGACTCAGGATCAGTGGATTGATGGCATCAGCGGACTGAGAGAGGTCTAGAGCTGCTCCTCTATCAGGTGAGCAGGCTTATTTTATCCCGGTCCCATCTTCTGGTAGGGACTGAACACAAGCGATGTGATCATGTCTGGGCTTTGGGATCTAGAATTCATCATTCTAGAGTCTGTAAGAGATTGAAGATACCACCTGAAAGTGAGATAGTGTCGGAGAACAGAGGAAGAGGAGGGAGTGGCCGAGGTTACAGACAGCAGCATTCATCAAACACACAGATGAAGAAGAACGTCCTTATCTCTCTATCTCTCCTCATCTGTTTTTCTCTTTGTCATATTTTTCACTGCGTTTGTCTTATTTACTCGTAATTCAGAGCAAGAACCTGGTCACACACGCCCATCTTCATCCACACACCAGTCCTGCTTTCCCCACCTCCTCTGGGCGTGGCCTACACAGACACAGGGAGGGTGGGTGTTTCTATAACGCCCTTGCACTTCTCGCGTGTGCGTGCACGGTCCTGTTGGAGGAGGAGGTGAAGGAGCTGGAGAGGGTGTAGGACAGGGGTGGGCAATTAATTTTTACAAGGGGCCACATGAGAAACCTGAATTGTGTCAGAGGGCCACACAAACAATAATGACGTCATCACAGTGGCTCCGCCCACCTCACGCAAACTTCCGCGAACGGCGGAGGCGTTTATACTTTCCGCGTCACATTCTGTGCAGTGTTCTCCGAAACGATGTGTGTTGGTATAAAGAAACACCCCTCAAAAACAGGGGAAGGAACATTTACCTGACCAATTTTAATGTTGCTTTTTGTTTCAGATCTGAAAAGTGCTGGAATTTAGGCTAAATACTTGAAAATGTTTGAATGTTCGTTTCACAACAAATAGCCATCTGAATGAACAGTTTTCTTATATTACGTTAACAAATACGAGCCTTTTGTAATTCCAGGACGAAACATGAGAGAACGTGAAGACAGATTGGGCGTTTTGAAAATAAACAATAATTAAATAATGTGATAAAAAAGCGAATTATTTCAGATCATTTCGAATATATGTATAAATATTTAACTTAATTAAGTTTAACATGCTGGGAAATATTGAAATGGACCTTGAAAGTGATGTATATTCCACCTTGTAAAGGTGTATGAACCCTGCAAACATGACTTTGTTCATTGCGCTGAAGCACGGCGCGCGCGCGAAGTTACAAAATTCGAGAGGTGCACGACCTCGCGAATCGACAGCACGTGAGGCCACCGTAATTACGTCATTTTCGCCGCGCGGACCCTCGCACGCGTCAAGTATAAACCAGGCTTAAACCTAGCTTTAAAGCACTTCTACGGCACTTTCAAGGTCCATTTCAATATTTCCCAGCTGACTCAGGTTCTCTCTTAAGCTCGGTTTCTGGAATGGAAAACCTGAGCTTTCGTTAACTCTGAGTTTACTTACCCGCTTTCTGGAATACCCTCCTGTTCAGTCAGCTATTTGTTGTGAATCGAAATACAGTTACATATTCAAGCATCTTCAAGTACTTTAGCCTAAATTCCAGCACTTTTCAAACCTGGAACACAATGCACAATTAAAATTCGTCACGTAAATTTTCCGCCGTTTGCGGAGGTTCGCGCGAGGTGCAACGTTCACTCCCGAAAGTATAAATTCAGCCTTAACTTGTCGCTGATCACCTACAGTGTTCTCGCACAGCTCACACACACACGCAGGTATGTCTACACGGAATTAACACAAACGTAGCGCTTTCAAAATAAAAGCGTCACAGTTGTATTGCACGCACGACATAGATATTTGTTTCATTTATGATTGGCCTCTCGCGGGCCGGACAGGGACGCACAACGGGCCGGATGTGGCCCGCGGGCCGTGGCTTTCCCAGGTCTGGTGTAGGAGGTGGAAAGGGTGGAGGTGATTACAGTTTTTGCTGATGCTAAGACCCAATTTCTGAAACTGTGGTTCTTTTGACGAAACTTAACACACAGCAGGCAATGCTACACACAACAGGCAAAACATCTCACACTTCTGGAAAAAGCACACACTTCAATCAAAACTCTTGCAACTCTTGCCAAAACCATATTTTTGCATCTAAATGCTACACACAAATATCAGATGATTAGCCTTTCATATATGTGACTACACACTGAAGTGACAAATGGAAAACACTACTACTAGTTTGTAGTCTGCTGTAAAGGTCTGTCAGAGGTCTCACATATACATGAATATTCACAAATATTGAGGTTCTGCATATTCCATAAAGTAAAATTTACACCATAAAGTAAAATACAAGGGGAAGGGTTTTTTTTTGGTTTTGCATGAATAGTAGAAGAAGGTGATGATCTGCACAGTGTTGTAGGGACCAAGAGTGGCATGATGATGAATGGCAAATTCATAGTGCAGTTGTTTCACACTGTCACTGGCCCAGTCCGGATAGACTCACTGAATGGATGTTGCTGATGGTGACGTTGTCAGTAATGATGTGCTGTTGTAGTTGTTGTAAAGGTATGCTGCTGTTTGCTCTGACCATATTGACGATAGTCTCTTTCTGTTCTGAGGTGGATAGCCACCCACCAGGGGGTAGTCTAGTACATGATGTAGTATGTATAGAGGGGTAGTTTATTACATGATGTAGTATGTGTAGAGGACAGGTCTACTTATCTGTTCTCATTTTGAAATGTCTGGATGATGCTACAGTGTAGCAGCACAGATAAGGTTGGACCCTTTGCCTCCAGAAAACCCAACGCATGCTTGACCACATGGTCGACTAGAGTGGCTCTGATCTCATCCATTATGGTTGCTCATCCTCTTCCACATTCTCGTACTCTTCATCGTCATCTCTATGCAGTATTGAACTCCAGTGATGTGCACACAAAGATTTGCAACTTGGGGCCTCTTTATAGGGATTTGACTTTGATGTCTAAAAATTAGCTAGAAGTGTTGTAACGTGTGAGAACTGGGTATGAATTTTCGTAGGTGAGTGTAGCAGTGTTTTCTGTAAGAAACATGGTTTTCAGTATTGAATGTTGTGTCTTATGTGAACAACTGTGTTTAAAGTATGCTGTCAATTCCAGGTGCCGCGATTAAAAGTCCTCACCAGGATTTTGCTCAGGCTTCCTGGATTGTGTTGATTCCACTAATTTTACCTGGATTGCTAATTAGAAAATATAGCAAGCTTGAGCAAAATCCTGGTGAGGACTTTTAATCGCGGCACCTGGAATTGACAGCACTAGTTTAAAGTTTAGCAAAAAGTGTGTTTTAGGATTTCTAAATGAGTGTAAGGCAGAGAATGTGCTTAAGGTTTAGCGCACCCGGTCAATACATAGGCTACATGGGTTAGTTGTTTCAGAAATTGTGCTATAAAGACCACTTTTTGTGTCTTAGCAGCTGCAAAAAACTGTAAACATCCTCATTGTTGTTTGCATTTCTCCATGCCCGTCCCCCTGTTCGCTTTATGTCTCCCAGTTCTTAAAATGCAACGGAGTGTGAGGCTGTAGGGGGTGTGGCCTAAACATAACCCCTCCCCCCATCCCCCCAAATACAGAGTAGTGGAGAATGACGGGAGTCTGCATGTAGCCTGCACCTCATAGGATGCTGAGCTGTTACTGTATCGGACGGCAGCTCTATAAATGTTAACGATTTTGCCAAAATACAGAAATACGATGTCACAAGTGTGATGGCCAAGGACAGCACTCTACAGCTCCCTGCAATTACACACGCTTCTGCACATGAGGGTGCAATCAGCAGATTCTCAAACGGCTGTACTGCACTTAGACATGACCCTGGGATTGACCCTCAATGACCTTACAGCCATGGCCCATGGATATTCCCACACCTTGCCTTAAACAACTCTCAGTCTCTCTCCCTCTCTCCCTCTCTTTCTGTCTCTACCTCCAATACCACATCATTATTACCCAATAATAAAATCATATTATGACTGATTGATGTGTTTGAAATTGAAATAAGGAAGCCAAGCCACTTCCAATGTGGCTTTAATGAGGTCATCCAGAGGTTATCCAGAGGTCATCCCTCAACCATGAAGAGCCTGTTGAGGCTGAGAGCGCTAAGATGGAGTGAAGGGTAACATTGCATAAGAGGGCAGTGGACAAAACAGATTAGGCCCAATCTTTTGGCCCTTGGGACACGGGAGAAATGAATCAGTAATCTCTTCTTTGTGTTTTGTTAGCAGTTCTCTTCATAAGAACTCTTGGCACAGAGAGGGAGACAGATAGAGAGAGACAGGGAGATAGAGCAAGACAGATAGGGAGGTAGATAGAAGGGGATAGAGAGAGACAGATAGAGAGTGACAGAGAGAGACACATACACAGAGGCCCAAAGATGCCAGTCTCTGAAAGATCAACAAATTACTACAAGTTAGTGCTTGATTTTCTGTCAGTATTATTTTAGCAAAGTGTCACTCGTTACGCCTGCCACATTAGCCAGCCAAGAAACACACACACACAGAAGCTTACAGAGCACACACACTGAACTGAGCCTATCCAAGTGGAAATTTATGAGGAGATAGCAGTAAATAGTTTCCAAGATGAAAGACACACACACATAGCTTTACACAATGATCCATAACCATACACACACAATGATACATTCAAACTCAAATGCACAGAATATAATCTCACTCTTCTTCTCACACACTCTTCCACTGTGAATTGGGTACCTGAGAATCCAAATACAATTTCAGAACAATGGCATCATGGGAAATTCACTGAGAAATGCTTTAAAGTTTCTAGAATATTCCATTACGTGTTATATGCAACAATATCAATTTCCCACCTGGTCTGGTTGTGTGCACCAGATTCCAAACAGTCTGCAAACTTGTCTAATAGTAGATCATAACCCAGGCAACCCCAGATATCAGCCAGTGGGTTGCTAGAATATTGTCTTCTATTCACACTGGTTCTCTGGGCTTGTCAGCATTTTACTGCACATTCTACAGCCAACTGCAAATACTGGAATGGTTGTGATTGTTGAAGTCTGTTGGGAGTTGTAGGCAAATACAGCTGATTGTTGGAGAATTATGGAGAAGTTCTACAATGTTTTGTTCCTTTTCTGGACCACAGATATGAGCAGACTCACCAAATCTACTTCTGTTCATCAGGTACATGGTGAGGGTTTACACGACAGCAGCTGGTTTAACATTGGTCTTAGACAAAATTCACATCAAAACAACACTGTGTGTGTATTGTTAGAAAATAATATCTCTAGAATTTTAGAGGGTATTTTGGGTCTTGGCTCAGAAACAGAAAATTGGGGATTTTTGTCAAGCAGAGGCAGGTTGTTGTGTGTGTGTGTGTGTGTGTGTGTGTGTGTGTGTGTGTTTAGAGAGAACAGAGAGCTTGGGTTCCGGCTGCTGTATGCTGGTCTTAGCAGATTGCTGGCACATTGTGTTTGGAGCATTAATGGTTCCACAGCTAGTGAACTGAATTGTCTCCATCATAAAGACAGATGCATTTTAACCACACTGAGGAGAAACGTGTGCTCTGCACAGGACTCAAATAGGCTCAGTCAAAACAAACTCTCTCATCCAGAATAGAGTGAGAAAGAGGGGGAAGTGACAGAGAGAAAGTGTGGAAAAACAGACTAATGAAAAGTGTGAAAGAGACAAACAAAAGAAACAGACAAAGAGTTAAACATAGAGAGAGAGGAAGAGTGTGTGTGACCTAAATCACCCATTCAGTCTGTATAAAAGCCAGTCTGGATTCATGATATGCTATTAAAGTAAGCAACTCTAATTGGCCTCTCCTCTCTCTCTTTCTCCTCTCTCTCTGTGTGTCTCTGTCACCTTCTCTCTCTCCCTCTCTTTCTCACTTTCACATATACACCCCACCACACAGCAGTTCAAATCCATTTTCATTAAAGGTGCTAGTAAGACATGTTAACAGATAATAAAGCCCTGTACAGGCGAGCAGGGCACATCCAGTCTAGAATGGCGTAGCAAGTCTAGAGCAGGACATATCCAGTCTAGAGCAGGACGTATCCAGTCTAGAGCGGGATGTATCCAGTCTAGAGCAGGACGTATCCTGTCTAGAGCAGGACATATCCTGTCTAGAGCAGGATGTATCCAGTTTAGAGCAGGACGTATCCAGTCTAGAGCGGGACATATCCAGTCTAGAGCAGGCCTCATTTCAGTACAAATGTATTTTAGCTTCTTCAGTGGTGCTCATTTACTAACTGTGCTCTCAGTTTTAACCAGTAGCACCACAAGAAAAGCACAGTTGCACTTCAGTCCCAGTATCTGTCTAACTGGATCTCTTATACCTTTAGATTACATAATTACACACACACACACACACTCAAGGACGCTTATTCTATCAGTGCATTTCTCTCTGTCTTATGTGCATGGAGATGTCTTTAAACCTACAACAGGGGTCCATATACTCTGTCCTACATTCAGTCCTGCAGTCCTCTCATTCAGCATGTGGGACTTTAGGGAGACGCTTCAGTTGGTAGTCACTGTCTGGTACCATACCACAACCTGGCACTTTATTAGGTCAGTGTACTGACACTGTCTGTGTGTGTGTCTGTATCTGTGTGCATGTGTGTGTGCATTTACATGTATGTAGCAGTTGATGTCACCCCTTTGATTAAACATGCATTGCCTAATCCTCTTCTGCACACTCTTGCCTGCATAATCTATTTGTTCTAGCAGCCCCTGTTATTTGACTATTCTGTTTGCATAATCTACTAATGTTAAATTAGACCAGTACCTGTCATTTGCATAATATGTGTTATATGTGACCACTCCCTGTAGTTTGTGTTAATTTTTGATCAGTCATTTAAGTAATCTGGGTGTTATATTTGACCATTACCTGTTGTGTGTGTATTCTAGGTATGTGATCAGTCCCTTTCGTTGCATAATTATATGTGACCAGTTCTTCATTTAGGAAATATTAGTAAACTCAAATCTAGATCTAGAACCACTTCTACAGGCGTATATGTAATCTCTTATATGTAATTTCTTATATGTAAGTAAGTAAGTAAAATTCATTTATATAGCACTTTTCACAGGCACAAGCCACAAAGTGCTTTACAACGGAAAATAAAATAAAATAAATAAAAAACACAAAAACACACACTATAAAACAGAAATAAAATACAGTGCACAAGGTCAACGGCTGCAACCTCCACCACTAACTAAACGCCTGCGTAAAAAGGAAAGTCTTTAGCTGTTTTTTAAAAGTATCCACAGAGTCAGCTGATCTTAAATGTGGTGGAAGTGTAATGTAATGTAAAGTAATCTCTTATTGTCTTTTGCTTAATCACGTTGATTATTCAAATGGTCTCACTTAATCTTGTATTGATTATTGTAAAGGCCTTTTACTTAATCTTGTATTGATTATTGTAAAGGTCTTTTACTTAATCTTTTATTGATTATTGTAATGATTTTACTTAATCACATATTGATTATTTTAATGGTCTTTTACTTAATCACATATTGATTATTATAATGGTCTTTTTTCCTCGATTATTAGATCTGCCATAAATCATCTGCAGGCAATATAATCCATATCACTAATATATATTTACTAATATATACTAACATATACAAGGGGGAGGGTTTTTTTTTGGTTTTGCATGAATACTAGAAGAAGGTGAAGAACATACATATCACCAATTCATATCATTAATCCATCTCACAACTATATATCACTAATACACACACACACATATATATATATATTAGTGGTGTACGTTAATTTGATACTCTTATCGGGCGATATAAAAATTATTGCCGTTAATCTATTCTTAAAGTTGGGTTGGGAACTGGGTCAAAATGGGTAAGCAAACTATGATGACTTTCAACTTGATAGTTTAGCTCGGCTGTATTCCTAACCAAATTGCACAGTAGGGGCGAGAACGAGTTTTTAAACCTGTGAATTATAAATCGTTCGTGTGTTTACATGGATGCAGCCACGAAGTCGCCAGGTTTGCTTCATGGAAAATTCATTTTTAGGAACGTAAAGTGTTAACGGAGCGGAGCTCGGAGCGGTCGTTTTCTGCATGGTCCTAGCGCTAGATTCGTCGCTTTTTAAATATTTCTTTTTAACCGTTAAAACTGCAGAGGACCAAAACCGGCTTTTGAAAAAGTCCCCCCCCCCCCCCCCCCCCAAATTACGTCCGTGAGGTTAAATGTACTAAATGTTGGCTTACATTTAAAATATCATGTTTAGCTGAATAAACATGTTATCAACCCCTTTTAATGTACAGTATGTAGGCTTACAAATTCATGTTTAACTGAATAAACCGTTGAACACGAGTAGCCTACATTTGATTGAGCATGTTTTTTTTCTTCAAGTATCAAAGTAGAACAGCTTTCTCAAGCAGTCATTGATGCATTTTGGAAACGGGAGATGAGCCCCTGGTCTAATGCACTCCCCCTATTAAGAAACCCTATCTCAAAAACTGACTTTTAGTCATTACTTGGGTAGCACGCACATGAGCCATTTTAATATAGATTAATCTAGATTAATTTCAAGATTTCAGTGAGATTAATCTAGATTAAAAAAAATTATCTATGCCCACCCCTAATATATATATATATATTAAGGGTGGGATGCGATAAAAAAAATTTACCGAAATAATTACAAGCTTTGTAATTAATTAATCTAAATTAATCGCATTTTAATCGCATTTCAATATTTAACATGAGGAATATTCATTTAAGTTTGAATGATGAATGAATCAATGAACATAAGCATAAACTTCAACATCTTGCTTATTTTTCCACCAGTCTACTACATAGACCAGAGGTCACCAACTGGCGGACCGCGGTCCGGATCCGGACCCGAACGCAGTCCTGTCCGGACCCAATCTCATTCCTTATTAACTGGATATTTTTTTATTTTGACGGGAGAATTAATTTTAAACCGGAGCATTTATTTCAGGGCTATTGAAAAAACACTCCGTCACGAGTGTTACGTTCGCTGCCACACCCACCCCCGCCGCCCCGGACCACAGGTTAAAGCTATCTGCCAAATTTGGACCGCGGAAAAATATAGTTGATTACCCCTGACATAGACCAATAGATGAGTGCAGAAAACAGAGCAAACAGTTTTCAGAACACTGGAAATTTTGGGAGCTTTGCTCAGGATACTGGAAGAATAAGAAGAACTGAAGTAAATCATAAGATGTTTTAAATACCATTTTAGATGGTAGACTTTCTTTAATTTCCCAGGCCTCTGCCACAGGCATCTCCATAGTGCCTAGAAGTGTCTTCTGCATGCTCAAAGCAAATGACTGGATCTTCATCATCTATAATATGAGCTGTCACACCAAGATAATTCTTGTTGCTAACAGAGGTCCAGTGATCCCCAGTCAGAGACACATTTGTGGCGTTCTTCACAATAACCTGTTTTACTTCCCTTTCCTCATCATACAGCTGCTGGATTTTCTTTGACATTGTCTTTCTGGACGGTAGTTCGTAACTTGCATCAGTTGACGCAATTTGCACTCCTATGTAAACCGTAGCACTCGACTCCGCGAGCGGCGGAGGCATTTAAACTCGCCGCGTCTTACTTAAGCCTTCGACCACAGAGAGCGGTCTACAGTCCACAGCAATCCAACTCGCTAGTGAATTGGTCAATTTGTCTAACGTGGACTTTGACATTTTGTTTCTTAATTTGAACCCCGACATGTGGTCGAGTGTTGACTGGCGACACTGTTTGCTCGTAAGTTATCATTACTGACCTGCGCATTAGCCCCAACATGTTTTGCATTGAGGTGGTAACGAAGGGTGGAAGTGCTCCTGTGATAAGCGAACTTCTTCCTACATAAAGTGTAAATAACACTATTTGTGTTTGTACTTTCATCTGGAAGTTTCTTATATTTAAATTTCCCATCCACCAGCGTAGCCTCTTCAGTCATCTCCATCATGCTCATCTTATTGTACATCCATATAATCTGTATGTCTGTGCACTGAGAAACATTCCACGGTGCAAAAGTGTCTCATGCGTTAAATGCGTTAATTTTTTTAGTTCGTTAATTTCCCTGTAATGAATTAATCGAAATTAACGCGTTAAAGTCCCACCACTAATATATATATATATATATATATATATATATATATATATATATATATATATATATATATATATATCAGTAGCGAACCGTGACCATTAAACCTGGGCCCGCTACACCCCTTCCCCCCCCGATTTTTTTTCCTCTCCTAATAAACTGCACTAAAGAATAAAGAAAAAACCGACAGTATAGCTTTAGAAACGCATGTAGTGCGTTCAAATAACATTTGTACTAGATAACTTGTTAAGCAAAATAAGTTTCCAAACAAAATAAGGTTTCACAGCTCCGTGGTTCTCGCAAGCGGAATATGTAAATGAGGACGTCAAAGGGCCGAATCGAAACTAGCTAGCGGCGGTAGGGTAACGACAGCTAGCGTCGCCACAGCGGGCGGAAATTATCATACAGTTAAGCCCGCCCACTAAGAGGGAAGATATGATTGGTCAATTTTACTGTCATTTGAAACTGGTATTGCGTTGAATTATAACTGCCAGGCCCTCTGTAAACGAACAGCGGGCATCACAGTCCTGATAGGGGGAGACACAGGCGCTTCCACTTAACCCCTCACCTTCCAACACAGATTGAATAGACACGGTTGAATATTTTATTTGCTTATATTTTTGTAATTGTTTAGATGTCGATTGTAAAACTGTAAGTAGATAAAATAAAATTGGATAATTATATATATAATGTTTTAAGAATATTTTAGGCCCTCTGAGAGGGCGTAGAGGGCCCTGACGGTTCCCCACTGTCAGGGCCCTCTACGCCCTCTCAGGGCCTAAAATATTCCTAAAACATAAATATATATTATAAAAATTATCCAATTTTTTAATCTACTTACAGTTTGACAATCGACATCTAAACAATTACAAAAATATAAGCAAATAAATAATTCACCCGTGTCTATTCAATCTGTGTTGGAAGGTGAGAGGTTAAGTGGAAGCCTGTGAGCCTGTGTCTCCCCCTATCAGGACTGTGATGCCCGCTGTTCGTTTACAGAGGGCCTGGCAGTTATAATTCAGCAGATACCAGTTTCAAATGACAGTAAAATTGACCAATCATATCTTCCCTCTGTGGTGGAATTGATGGCACAGAATTCAAGATCTTATAATATATTAAGCAGTATTTATTTGATAGCAAGAGAGTTACAAAATATAAAAGTATAAAAGTATGATGTGAAGCGTACGCTTCATGCAGTAACTCTGAACTGTCTCTCTCAGTCCAGATTCTTATAGTCAAAGTGTGTGTGTAGAAAAAACTAAGGATGCCTGCTTCCCAGGAGCAGTTATCAGTTTCCCTAGGATTCAACCTTGGGTGCTTAGAAACAGATAAGCAATATTATCACTAACTCTGCTGCTGCACAGAAAACTTCAGTCTTACAGAAAAACATCTTCAATATGGTTACAGTTAACTACTAAGCAGTACTTTTCACACAGACCGTGCTATAGTGTCTGCATGGACATGATTAACATGAATCACACATGAATATAATCAATATTTCCTTCACACCTCTTAGTGGGCGGGCTTAACTGTATGATAATATCCGCCTGCTGTGGCGATGCTAGCTGTCGTTAGCATCCCACCGCTAGCTATTTTCGATTCATTCCTTTGATGCCCTCGTGCGCGTTGTTTACATATTCCGCTTCCGAGGAATAATAACAGTACAGATATTATTGTTTATTGTGTTTCTAAAGCTGTATCTCAGTTTATATATATATATATATATATATATATATATATATATATATATATATATATATATATATATATATATATATATATACATACATGTATGTATGCACACACACACCCACACCCTCACACCACGTGATATTGGTATATGTTCTCTCACACACCAGTGTCAGCGATATAGATTAAAATGTATAAATATGCATACACACACACAGATACACATACAAAGCCACACATAAACACTCCCCCAACACACATAATGGTGACGCACCAATAAACACACATACAGTATCCCTCATAGCTGTGTGTACCATACTTCACACACTCTTCATCACCCGTCACACACACATCACAACACATACACACACACACACTCCTCATAACCCCTCACACAAACTCATCACTCACAGATTTTCATCACACACACACACACACAAACACACTGTCACTCTCACACTTCTACACAGTTGCAGTCTGCCTGCCCATACTGCGTGTGTAAACACAACATTGCACCTTCTACTGTGAAAGAATTATAAAGAATACTGTAAAGAATTGCACTGTACTATTTTACCATAGACCACAACTTAAAACTCAGATCATTCACCAGTACACATGCACACACACACCTGGAGTTGCTCATATCAGTTTGACGTCCACGGCTTCTCTCCACACCCAGCTTGGTGAAGATCCCGATCAGCACCATGATGGCCACCACGCCGCAGATGATGTAGACGATCATGTGTGTGCGGTCCCGGTCGGCCTGCTCCTGCACCTCGGTGACGGGCGGCGCCGGCCGGCCCGTGTTGGCCCAGACGGGCGTGTCGTAGTTGGAGCAGGACGTCTGGTCCAGGCTGTGGATGCGGAACTGGCAGCAGAAACGGTAGTAGCAGGAGCCGCAGCAGAAGAGGTAAATACCGGCGTTGCAGTTGAACGGCGGGTCCCACTGGCCCATCACGTCGTAGTAGCCCCAACAGCGGCTGCCCCCCTCCGGAACCCCCTCGCCCGCCGGCAACAGCGTGAGCTCCGGGGAGCCAGACGGGATGGCCGTTCGGTTGCCCGCCCGCACATCTGCAGGGCCAGAGGTCTGGGCATAGGACTGGTTCACAACGCACAGGGCGAGAGTCAAAAGGGCACAGGATGAGTGGAATGTCATCTTCACCCTTCTGTGGTACTGACGGGGTGTGGAAGAGTCTAAAAGGGCTGATGAACAGCCCGAAGGGGTGTAGAAGAGTCCAACGGCTGTAGGGCTCTGCCCTGGACCCACAGAAGGAGCAAGTGGGTGGAGTCAGGAAGAGAGTAGAAGGGGTGGAGTCATGCAGAGAAGAGAGTAGGTGGAGTCAGTGATCTGGCACGGACCTGCCAGACCTACACTGAGGCAACACTACAACCAAAGACAGAGAGAGAGAGAGGGAGGGGGGGGGGGGGAGGAAGGAAGAGGGAGAAAATAGAAGGAAGAGAGAGAAATAGAGAGAGTGGGGGGAGAGAGACAATCAATCACCCCACACTCCACATCAATCCACGCCAGCTCAGCACCAACACAATCACCGACAACATCTCTATTCCCCCACTGTAAGAGAGAGAAAGAAATGGAGAGAGACAGCAAGAGAACAAGACAGAGAAAGAGAGCAAGATAGAGAGAGGCAGCAAGAGAGCAAGACAGAAAGAGAGACAGCAAGACAGATAAATAGAGAGAGCAGGATCAGAGAGTCACCCACATATGAAGTTCCCTGAGGCCTCTTGATAAATATCCTTCAAATACAATCATCCAATCAGGTGCCTG
This sequence comes from Brachyhypopomus gauderio, assembly GCF_052324685.1. NCBI lineage: Eukaryota > Metazoa > Chordata > Actinopteri > Gymnotiformes > Hypopomidae > Brachyhypopomus > Brachyhypopomus gauderio. The sequence continues at coordinate 32,556,490 of NC_135216.1, forward strand.
GACTCCAACATGGTACCTCCCACCCACTAGATCAGTCCACTTCATTCAGAATGCGGTTGTCTGTATCCGCGACGACGGTTGTAGCACAGAACTGCTGTAATCATATCCGTGGCTCTAAGACAACCAAACTGTTTCCTTGGCACTTTCAGAATCCATCTATGACCTTGACGACATGGGAACTGCATGGTATCCGTGACGACCCCTGTCCCACCAAACACTTACAGTAACACGGTAAAGCATCACTAATGTCTTTCACAAGTTCTGTTCTATTTGCAGGTTGATGTCTTCTTTTGAATGCGGTCTCCGTAATCCAGTCTGCGTGACACTGTCCAGTACACTGTCCTGTGTGTCTCTGGTGTGGTCACCCCTGTGGACAGAAATCACAGGCGGACGTGAGTAGATCTGGTCGCCCGCAGCCGTGAGAGAAAGTGTTGGACACACTTCAGTACGGACAGACAGATTTTGACATGGTTTGTAGAAGCGCAAATTGAGTTTGACACGGTCCTGTGGGAAAGCCCAGATATTTTGTGCAGTATTGTACAGAAGTGGAGTGTGTGTTTAATGCAGATCCCTGTTGAAGTGGATTGTGTGTGTGTGTGTGTGTGTGTGTGTGTGTGTGTGTGTGTGTGTGTGTGTGTGTGTGTGTGTGTGTGTGTGTGTGTGTGTGCGCGTGCGTGCGTGTCCAGCACTGGTCGCTCACTAAGCAGACATACGCTGCAGTGATTGTCACAGCACACAAAGCTGCCCCAGTGTTCACCAAACAGAGCTTTTAAAGGTCTGAGATGGCATAGTTGAAAGCTTTGGTGGTTTTAGGGGCAGATGGCGAAATAATGACCTGCTAATGGACTCCTGACTGAGAAGGACCTGCTGAACAACACCTGAACACTTGAACATAAGGAGCAGTAGCTACTTAACACCTCACTAGAGAGCAGTACCTACTTAACACGTCACTAATGAACAGTCCCTACCAATGAAGCATGTTAAATAAAGCATGTATTATAAAACACTTCTCAGCTCAGAAAAATATGTTGTATATATTATATTCAGTTTGCATTTGATTTCATCTAGATTTTAAATGAGTTCTTTTACATTTTAGATATTTTGTTTGAATCCTGGTGTTTCTGTTTTGCTTGTCTTGCCTTTCAACATCTCTCCTGCTCTCTGGCATGTACATGACACACACATAAACACACAAACACTCATACACAAACACACAGTGTACACAAACTGATCTTCAAGTTTGTGGATGTTTGTGATGAGGGAGCATGAGAGAGAAGGAGTGAGAGAAGTAGAGAGGGAGGGAGAGGGATAGAGAAGGAGTGAGGGGTAGAGAAGGAGTGAGAGGTAGAGAGGGAGTGTGAGGGAGAGAGGGATAGAGAGGGAGTGAGAGGTAGAGAGCTGAATTAGGTCATTGTTTCTTTTTACCCCCATAATCTAATGAGTTCTCAAAACACACACACACACACTTAACATATCAACAATGGCTCAATACATCTTGTGCAGCACCTGTTATAATCCTGCCTATAGATACTACCTTCACCTCTATATCCACCACACAACACCATCTCTGCGCCTTCACCTCTAACCCCACCCCTCTACCCCATCCCCACCCACTCACCTCTATCTCTGGCCCCAACCCCACCTTCTCCCCTCCTCCTCTCCCCTCCTCCCTTCTCCTCCTCTCCTCTCCCCTCCTCCTCTCTCCTCCTCTCTCCTCCTCTCTCCTCCTCTCCTCTCCCCTCCTCCTCTCTCCTCCTCTCTCCTCCTCTCTCCTCCTCTCTCCTCCTCCCTTCTCCTCCTCTCCTCTCCCCGTACTCATTCCACCAATTGCCCCATAGTTCAACACCATGTAGACTGCCCCATAGCTCAACACTGTGTAGACTGCGCCATAGCTCAACACCATGTAGACTGCCCCATAGCTCAACACCATGTAGACTGCCCCATAGCTCAACACTGTGTAGACTGCGCCATAGCTCAACACCATGTAGACTGCCCCATAGTTCAACACCATGTAGACTGCCCCATAGCTCAACACTGTGTAGACTGCGCCATAGCTCAGCGCCATGTAGACTGATCCGTAGCTCAACACCATGTAGACTGCCCCATAGCTCAGCACTGTGTAGACTACCCCATAGCTCAACACCATGTAGACTGCTCCATAGCTCAACACTGTGTAGACTGCGCCATAGCTCAGCACTGTGTAGACTGCCCCATAGCTCAACACCATGTAGACTGCCCTGTAGCCCAACAACCTGCTCTACCAATCCAGAGAATCAGGCAGCCTGCTAAAGCTCTTCAGAGCAAACGCAGAAAGCAGGTCTTACCCAGGCGCCGTGCTCTAGGAAAACACGCATACTGTATATTGATATATGTATAGTGGTGTTATAGATATATCTTTATATGTATGTGTTTTCTCTGGTGATGCCGCCCTGCCTCCTCAGGAGCGAGTGAACAAGTGAGCGTGTCTCGGTGGTCGGGCCGGCGTGCGCAGGACGGGCTCTCGATCCCGGCCGCTCCCCTCCTGTCCGCCGTTGCGTGTGCCGTGATCCAGAGAGGCTGTGTTCCCGCGCGCAGGCAACAGCGAATGAGACGGCTGTCTCCCCCACACACCGCCTCCTGCACCATCGCTCTCCCTCCCTCCCTCACTATTATGAGCAAATCAACACACCTCACTCGCAGAGGCCCCGCCCCCTCCCTTCCTCCCTCCCTCTTTCTCTCCTTCTCTCACTCACACTTTCTATCTCTCTCTGCCTGCCTCTGTTTTCTCTTTCTCGGTCATTGACACCTCCTTATCTTCTTCCTCTCTGCCTCTTATTTGTTTCTTTCTCTCCCTCTGTCTCTCTTTCTCTCCCTCTGTCTCTCTCTCTCTGTCTTTCTCTCCCTCTGTCTCTCCCTCTGTCTCTCTCTATGTCTGTCTAGCTCTCTATGTTATATTTATTTTTTCTGTCTTTATTTTGTTTACATGCTCTGTCTTTGTCCTTTCCTCACACTCTCTCGAACATCTCCCCTTGTGTGTGTGTGTGTGTGTGTGTGTGTGTGTGTGTGTGTGTGTGTGTGTGTGTGTGTGTGTGTGTGTGTGTGTGTGTGTGTGTGTGTGTGGTCTTTTGGCACCAGGCTGAGATAACATGCAGAAAAGACCACAGGATTTGCATACTGCACACTACACAGTGCACCCTACACACACTAAATTGCATAATACATACTATACACTACATGAACACAAAACACACTACATCGAATACTACACACCACACGCTACCTAGTGAATACTGTAAACTGTAAACAGCATACATACAACATAAACAGCATATTACAAACCACATTCAGCAGTTCCAAACACATACTCATACTGAATACTACACTGCAAACAACACACACACACAAACACACACTGCACACTATGCTGGGCTAAATACTTCCACTTTATATTTAATGACAGCAAAATATATCAATGTTATTTTTATTTGTACACTTTTCAGGATTATTTTAACCCAAATAAATGTAATATGACCATAATGTATACATAATGTATAATGTCACACTGCTCAAGAAGTCTCTCTTTCTTTAGCGCTTGGGCTCCATAAAGAACTACACACATTTCAGGGGGATTTTAATGGCAATTGACATACAGTATATTGTAGAGCAAAGGTGGGGAGGGGTGGCATGAATGAAGAGATGGAGAGAGGATGAATCCCACGGGAGAAATAGAGGGCACAAAGGGTACAGCACGGGCCTTTAATCTCCTCTCTCTCTCTCTCTCTTTCCCTCTCTCTCACTTTCTCTCTCTCTCCTCTCCCTCTCTCCCTTTCTCTCTCTCTCCCTCCCTCTCTCTCTCATCCCTCCCTCTTTCTCATCTCTCCCTTTTCTCCTCCCTCTTCCCTCTCCCTCTCTCATTTTCTCTCCTCTCTCTCTCTCTCTCTCTCCCCCCTCACCCACTCGAGCCAAACATCATTCATCATCTGGGCCGTCTCTGCGATGCTCTGACATCACACATTTTCCCTGCATTCTCTAATGTGCAGTTTGCATGTCCAGGTGTGTCTGCTGGTGTAAGTACCTATAAAACATGTCAGATCCTCCTTGCAGGACTGGATATACTCCTCATCTAACCCAGTTGGGGAGCAGTGATGGGCACCAGGCATCGTGTGGGGGCAGACCAGCCACGTGAAGCTGACTGCAGATCAGTGGGTCCTGTTATATGGAGAGGGAGAGCAGGGGGAGATGCCACGTGAAGCTGACTGCAGATCAGTGGGTCCTGTTATATGGAGAGGGAGAGCAGGGGGAGATGCCACGTGAAGCTGACTGCAGATCAGTGGGTCCTGTTATATGGAGAGGGAGAGCAGGGGGAGATGCCACGTGAAGCTGACTGCAGATCAGTGGGTCCTGTTATATGGAGAGGGAGAGCAGGGGGAGATGCCACGTGAAGCTGACTGCAGATCAGCAGTTTTCCCAGTCTGTGTTTTCATGACTGATGCTGCAGTACAATATATGAAGCAGAGAATTACAGTGTCTGTAAAATCTATTAGGCCTTAGAACTGCAGTATTTGCCAAAGGAAACAGACAACACTTTTTGTTTACAATAATAGAATAATAGACATTAAACGTATGGGATTTGTGACTGTAGCTAAATAATTATGTCTGTGTGTGTGTGTGTGTGTGTGCGCGCGCGCGCGCGTGCATGCGTGTGTGTGTGTCTGTGTGCTTGTACAACTGCATAGCTGTATTCTGTTTCAGTATTTTCAGACAGAATCCATGTAACAAATTTAGTGTCAAACTAAATTAAACCATCAACAGACCAATTTGAGCAGTTTCATACAACCCAGTAAACAGTAATCAAACGCTGTTTGCCTGGATCATTAGTTTGTGTAGTACTGATCTAACACAGCACCTCTTCTATTTATATCTCAACAAGGCACCAATCCCCTCCACCACTCTCTCCACCACCCTCTCTCCACCCCTCTCATCACTCTCTCCACCCCTCTCTCCATCACTCTCTCCATCACTCTCTCCACCACTCTCTCCATCACTCTCTCCACCACCCTCTCTCCACCCCTCTCATCACTCTCTCCACCCCTCTCTCCATCACTCTCTCCACCACCCTCTCTACACCCCTCTCTCCATCACTCTCTCCACCACCCTCTCTCCATCACTCTCTCTCCACCCTCTCTACACCCCTCTCATCACTCTCTCCACCACTCTCTCCACCACCCTCTCTCCACCCCTCTCCATCACTCTCTCCATCACTCTCTCTCCACCCTCTCTACACCCCTCTCATCACTCTCTCCACCCCTCTCATCACTCTCTCCACCACTCTCTCTACACCCCTCTCATCACTCTCTCCACCACCCTTTCTACACCCCTCTCTCCATCACTCTCTCCACCACCCTCTCTCCACCACCCTCTCTCCACCCCTCTCCATCACTCTCTCTCCACCCTTTCTGTACCACTCTTTTCCCACGTCTCTCTCTCCACCACTCTCCCTATCCCTCTCTCCCCTGTCCTCTCTCCACCCCTCTCCCCATTACCCTCTCCACCCCATACTACCCACCCATCTCTCCATTTTCTCTCTCTCTCTCTCTCTCTCTCTCTCTCTCTCTCACTCATCCTCTCATTCCCTCCCTCTGTCTCTCTCTTCTCCTATTTTGCTGTTATAAAACTATTGCTGTGCTGTAATTGGACACACACACACACACACACACACAAGTGTCCTTGTCTGTATTTCAGTGTGATTGAATCATTGTGCCCTGCATATCGATTTGAGCCACAGGTTTGTATCCAGTTGCTATTCCATGTGACCTAGATCCTACTGCTAGTGGTGCTGGTGTGAGTGTGTGTGTGTGTGTGGTCCATATGTTGGTGTGTGTGGGGGTGTGTCTGTCTGTGGTCCATGTGTTTGTGTGTGTGTGTGTGTGTGTCATGTGTATTTGTGTGTGGGTGTGTCTATCTGTGGTCCATGGGTTTGGGTGTGTGGAGTGTATTTGTGTGTGTGTGTGTGTGTGTGTGTGTGTGTGTCTGTCTGTGGTCCATGTGTTTGTGTGTGTGTGTCTGTCTGTCTGTGGTCCATGTGTTTGTGTGTGTGGGTGTGTGTGGGTGTCTGTGGTCCAGAGAGACAGAGAGAAGAGAGAGACAGAGAGAGGAGAGACAGTGAGAGAAAGAGAGAGAATGTTATTAATTTCAGTGTCCCGCATCATAGCCCTCTCAAGGTTCTTGGTGGTGCACGTGGGAACATGTGCTACATGTATAACGTGTGAAGGACAGAACCCCCAGTGACAGGGCCATGGCCAGAATACGCAGAGACTCTTACATCAAATGTGAATTCAGCACTAAAATGAAATAAAGTCTAACTGCGAGGAGCTTTGCTCTGGTGGTTCAAGTCCACTGTTTAAATGACAATATAAATAAATGTGATGTTATTTTAAAGTGAGTTGCCCATTAAATATTTACACATGGTTGAAGCATAGATAATTCTTTTTTTGATGCATTAATTCAGATACTAGTTTAATAATATTTTTTACTGTTTTGTTATAAATTATTTTCTGGTCTAATTATTTTGTCTATGAATCATTACTTTCACTAATGTATCTGAGTGGAGGTTTTCTCTGTTAACTTTAGTCAAGAGTGAGGTATTTACTTTTAGATTTTACAAGTGGGCCTATAGCTAAAATGCAGATTGACATACAGCAGGCTGTGAAGACTTCAAGATCTAAAAAATAGTAAGACTAAGCTAGGATACATGTTATTTCTGAAGAATGCTCTTAGGTCTACTGTTTGGATCATGTTTTGAGAATGGAGAAGAAATTATTTTGCACAATAACCTGCAATTTACCGCCTCTGCATGCAGCTACATTACACACCACTGTGTGGCACTGTGAATGTGCCAGACCAAAGCGCAGTGGCCATGCCTTCCAGCTCAGGACAGCGTCTGCGCTATGACCAGTCAGAACGTTGTTGTTCACGTGAATTCTGGTCCATTCTTTATAAAATTTAGTTCAAGTGGGGTGACTTGATGCTACTCACTATTATGGGTGACCGAAATCATTGTTATACTCTAATGCTTTTAATCAAAGTTCACCTCATATTTGGTGTTCAAAAGACCTTGTGCTAAAATTATCCGGGAGGGAAAGGGGCTAACTAAAAAATATGTGGCTACAGTCCCATAGCTGTGGGCCAGAGAGAAGATTCTGGAGGATTGTGGTCTCCCTGCTGTGGGACTTACGGAGCATCACACGTATGTGCACCAGTGTGCTCACCAGTCAGCTGATGAAGCCCCGGCAGGAATATAGTTGCTTCTGTGTTTCCAAGAAGAAAGATGCGTTCCAAAAACACTGTAATGGCTCATCACTGCTGCAGTGATGAAATATTCACACTCAGGTGAAATAATTTATTAGGCTGAGTGAAATATTCATCTCCGAGTGCAAACTGTTTTGGAGCGTGCGCAACAAACTTCCTGTGTGTAATGAGGAACGCTTGAAGATGGTGGAGGAATACGGGCGTGACGCGGTGGAGGAATACGGGCGTGACGCGGTGGAGGGATACGGGAGTGACGCGGTAGAGGGATACGGGCGTGACGCGGTGGAGGAATACGGGTGATACGGGCGTGACGTGGTGGAGGGATACGGGTGTGACGCGGTGGAGGAATACGGGCGTGACACAGTGGAGGGATACGGGCGTGACACACTTTTGCTTATTTGTTTAATCATATTAAATCATGTTTTGATCATATTATGTAACAGTAATGTGTCTTAGAGGAAGATGAGATGTCTCCAGGTCTCAGGAGACATGCTAATTCACAGCTCTGCCACACCTACAGGCAGGGCCGGCGCCAGAACATATACAGTGAGGGGGCGTCAGAAAATTTCGGGGGGGCGAACGTAAATTGTTGAGCGGGGGGGTGGGGGGTGGGGGGGTGCGTGTAACGATTGTCGAGGGGGCACCATGTAGCGATTGTTGTAAAATAAATGGGTCTTATTTTTTACCTTGAGGGGGCGGGACACCTCGCCCATTCGCCCCCCCGTGGCGCCGGCCCTGCCTACAGGGGACACATACGACTAACTGTTGTGCAGATGAGAGGCTGCTGACTCTGCTCTGAGGCCTGTCATGGCTTTGGCTCCTACTACAGCTGTGCTGGGAGCTAATGAAGGGAAGCAGGTCCTGGATCAGCTGCACATGAGCAGAATGAAGACAATCTACAGACTACAGAATTACAGCTCACATTCCAGGAGAATGTGACATGGAGAGTAAGAGAGAGAGAGATGGGTTGTCAGAGAGGAAGAAACGTTCTTTGTCAGCAGTGCAAAGAAAAGGGGAAAAGACAAAAAGCAGAAATTTAGCAAATATATCAGCTGTCCACAATAACCTGGCCAAATGCAATACACAAACACACACTCAGATCCCCTAACACCCTCATAAACACACACACACATACAAAACCCAAACACTCACCACACACACATGATTCGCCACCTTGTTTTTAAATGTTAGATTGCCAACATTTTTGACATGGTAGATGTAGGTATTTTCACATTTATTATCTGACGAATGTTTGAACTTATTTTGCTATTGCTTTGGCAATGCAATGAGAAAGAAACCAATGAGAGTGGTGAGAGAGAAAGAACAGAGAGAGAGAGCAAGAGAGGGAGAAGAGAGAAAGGGAGAGGGAGGGAGAGAGAAGGATGCAGAGAGGAAGGACTGTGAGAGGGAAGGTGGTGGCTGTGTCAGCACTAAGTTTATTTGAGGCCTGAAAAAGTGCAGTGCAGCAGGAAGACAGAACCCCAACACACACACACAGAGAACCCCAACACGCACACACACAGAGAACCCCAACACACTCACACACAGAGAGAACCCCAACTCACACACAGAGAGAACCCCAACACACTCACACACACAGAACCCCAACACACACACAGAGAGAGAACCCCAACACACACAGAGAACCCCAACGTACTCACACACAGAGAACCCCAACACACACAGAGAGAGAGAACCCCAACACACACACACACACACACAAAACCCAAACACACAGAGAGAGAGAACACACACACACAGAAAACCCCAACTCACACACACAGAGAGAACCACAACACACAGAGAGATAGAGAACCCCAACACATACATACATACATACAGAACCCAACACTCATACATAACCCCAACACATACACACAGAACCCCAACACACACACATACAGAACCCCAGCCCTAACACACACACAGAACCCCAACACACATAGACATAACCCCACCCCCTCCACACATACACATAGAGAACCCAACCCCCCTTCCACACACACATATACACACATAAATATATACACATCTTCACATGCACATACACACTATACTAAGTGATGGGGTTGGTGGTCCTGTCTGAGCTCCGAGCAAACTCAATATGTTCAGGTTTAGGAGGTCTCTGTCTGTGGGTTTTTGTGTTCGTGTGTGTGTGTGTGTGTGTGTGTGTGTGCGGGGGGATTGTTAGTGGCAGACGGATATGTTTAGGGAACGTGTATTTTCAGCGTTCTCTGCTGAGATACTGGGAGTGTTTGAATGTCCCAGTGCAGAAGGAACTGAAACTGTACTGTACTGAACTGTATGTCACATGACTGGCATCACGTGACCCAGCAGAGTGAATCTGTAATGAACCTCACAATCGTACTTTAGTCAAACTTCCTCAACTCCTTTGGCCTCTGCTTTGACAGAGGTTTAGGCTATTTGTGACTTACAATGGGAGTGGATCTATTTGTGTGTGTGTGTGTGTGTGTGTGTGTGTGTGTGTGTGTGTGTGTGTGTGTGTGCATGTGTGTGTTCGTGTTTATGTATGTAGGCATCTCATATCATTCATCATTGCCTCCTGCAGTGTGTTGAATTATGCATGTTCCTCTAACCCTGACCTCTGACCTCTTTACATTATGCCCTGCTAACATTAAACAAGCCAGCCATTACACATGACAGGACTCTGTTCTTCATTATAATAACACATGCACTGCAGTTAGAGCTGTAGTGTGTCTTTTGCATGTGTGGCGAGCTGCATCCGTAAGTGAGATCAGGTACGATCCCTCTGTGGATCTGTGCTGGCTAGGTCCTTCTCTTTAGTAACAGATCTAATCAGCTAGGTGATATTTGAGAGTCAGTATCTGATTTATTAAATGGAAGCGTAATCTCCCGTGACGTTTTCTCTTAGATAATTGAGGTCTTTAGAATGCTGTCGAGATACTGGGAGTACGAGTGTCCCAGTGCAGAAGGAACTGTAAGTCACACCACTGCCTTCAAGTCAGTCAGATGGAGGTGCATCTCACACATCCTTTTAATCTTCTTTCTTTTTGTAGAAGTGAAAGGACTACGAATTGACTGCACTCAAGGAAAACGCTATATATCTGTAATAGAAAGACCTCAAAGTTTATTTGTCATATAAAATGCAGAACTAATGAGAACCCAGCAGAGACAAAGCAAGGAATGATGATGTCAGTGATGATGTCAAAGCACTCAAAAAAGAGCCAAGCAGAGATCGAGTCGAGAAGGAGAAAAACATTTGAGAATGAGAACAGTCAGTTTGGTTAATGTGCCCAACACTCTCTCAGTACCCACGAGTTTTATATCTACACACGCAAGTGCCAATTAGAAAACATACGTTTTCTATTTTTCATACTGTGTTTTTGTGTCTTATAGTTTCAGCATGAAACTGACGCTGTATAAGTGAAATGTTTCCATTTTCAAGAGTCAGAATGTGTTATACTCTTGGACATTTGACACGTTCAACTGCTGCTGGTTATTACATGAAATACTGCATGAAAATTACATAATGAGAAACAACATTCAAATATGTTTTATTATACAGATTACTTATTAATTGAATCCAGTTTTACTAAAAGTGGATGCTTGGTTCTGGAATGTGTCTGCTTAATTCTGTAATTTACCTACTTGGTTCTGGAATAAAGATGTGTGGTTCTGGAATGCAACTGCTTGGTTCTGGAATGTAGCTGCTTGATTCTGGAATAAAGATGCGTGGTTCTGGAATATAGCTGCTGGATGCTGGTATGTGGCTGCTGGGATAAACCTAGTGATCTGTAAGCTGAAGGGAACACACACACACACACACACACACACACACACACATACACACACACCAAGGCTTCTGTTAGAGTACATGCCTGTCTGCATGTAGATGTAGATGTCATACAGAAAACCAAGGAAACGTGTAAACACCCATGTTACTCATCCACAGACAGGTGTCTCCACACCCTGGACCTCTCAGCTAGGTCACACAGGGCAGAGGTCACGGAGGTCAGAGCCATCAACCGAATCTACTGAATTTTCCTGTCAAATACCCATTAAGCAGTGCTATCAATTCTTCAATTAGCTGGCATGTTTCCATGGTTACTGTTTGAGCTCTGAGATGAGAGGTAGGAGTGATGGACCTAGTGTATTCTCCAGAGAAGGAGAATGAGAAACCACACACACACCACACACACACACACACATATACACACACACACACACACACACACACACACATACACATACATACACACACACGCGCGCGCACACACTCACACACACATATACAGAGTTCAGAGAGGCTGAATCAGTCACGTAGCTCTGCTAGTGATGTTGCACAGGGAGAGGGTGGTTATAAAGCATTATGTCCTCTTCAGGATCATACGACATACTGTACTTTTAATCAAAGCAACACACATGTAACCATTGCAGAATCTTTGTATTGTGACAAAAATATGGAAAATTCCCTTAGTAGAGGCACATTGTAGCAATTTAAACACTTATCCTATAACACTTATCCTATAAGAACTTTTATTAAATATTAAATTTAAATGCATAGAAAACTAGTCAATGATTTAAATAACATATCAAAGGGTGTTTCTGTATTGCAATGAATACAACAATGTCTAACAATTACACTCTCTGCAGCAGAGGGCAAAATATAACCGTAATGGCCACACCATCATTTTGGGAGAGACTACCTCATAGTCACATCCTAACTATATGAGTGTTTACAATACACCCTTATACCTCATAGTCACATCTTTACTGTACATGAGTATTTACAATACACCCTTATATACCTCATAGTCACATCTTTACTGTACATGAGTGTTTACAATACACCCTTATATACCTCATAGTCACATCTTTACTGTACATGAGTATTTACAATACACCCTTATATACCTCATAGTCACATCCTAACTGTACATGATTATTTACAATACACCCTTATATACCTCATAGTCACATCCTAACTGTACATGAGTGTTTACAATACACCCTTATACCTCATAGTCACATCTTTACTGTACATGAGTGTTTACAATACACCCTTATACCTCATAGTCACATCTTTACTGTACATGAGTGTTTACAATACACCCTTATACCTCATAGTCACATCTTTACTGTACATGAGTGTTTACAATACACCCTTATATACCTCATAGTCACATCTTTACTGTACATGAGTATTTACAATACACCCTTATATACCTCATAGTCACATCCTAACTGTACATGATTATTTACAATACACCCTTATATACCTCATAGTCACATCCTAACTGTACATGAGTGTTTACAATACACCCTTATATACCTCATAGTCACATCTTTACTGTACATGAGTGTTTACAATACACCCTTATACCTCATAGTCACATCTTTACTGTACATGAGTGTTTACAATACACCCTTATATACATCATAGTCACATCTTTACTGTACATGAGTGTTTACAATACACCCTTATATACCTCATAGTCACATCTTTACTGTACATGAGTGTTTACAATACACCCTTAGATACCTCATAGTCACATCCTAACTGTAGATGAGTGTTTACAATACACTGTAGATGAGTATCTGTAGCTGAGTATCTAAAACTGGCAATTTACCAGAAATGTCATTACTGGAGTTCCATGAAGGGAAGCAGCACTGTTGATACTGAGTATTATGGGTATTAGTGATGGTGGTGATATGACACTGTGAGTATTATGGGTAGTGATGGTAGTGATATGACACTGTGAGTATTATGGGTAGTGATGGTGGTGATATAACACTGTGAGTATTATGGGTAGTGATGGTAGTGATGTGACACTGTGAGTATTATGGGTAGTGATGGTAGTGATATTACACTGAGTATTATGGGTACTGATGGTGATGATATTACACCGAGTATTATGGGTAGTCATAGTAGTGATATTACGCTGTGAGTACTATGGGTAGTGATGGTAGTGATATGACACTGTGAGTATTATGGGTAGTGATGGTAGTGACATGACACTGTGAGTATTATGGGTAGTGATGGTAGTGATATAACACTGTGAGTATTATGGGTAGTGATGATAGTGATATAACACTGTGAGTATTATGGGTAGTGATGGTGGTGATGATAGTGATATAACAATGTGAGTATTATGGATAGTGATGGTAGTGATATGACACTGTGAGTACTATGGGTAGTGATGGTAGTGATGATAGTGATATAACAATGTGAGTATTATGGATAGTGATGGTAGTGATATGACACTGTGAGTATTATGGGCAGTGATGGTAGTGATATGACACTGTGAGTATTATGGGTACTGATGGTGATGATATTACACTGAGTATTATGGGTAGTGATGGTAGTGATATTACGCTGTGAGTACTATGGGTAGTGACAGTGATATGACACTGTGAGTATTATGGGTAGTGATGGTAGTGATGTGACACTGTGAGTATTATGGGTAGTGATGGTAGTGATATGACACTGTGAGTATTATGGGTAGTGATGGTAGTGATGTGACACTGTGAGTATTATGGGTAGTGATGGTAGTGATATGACACTGTGAGTATTATGGGTAGTGATATTACACTGTGAGTATTATGGGTAGTGATGGTGGTGATATGACACTGTGAGTATTATGGGTAGTGATGGTAGTGATATGACACTGTATTATTGGTAGTGATGGTAGTGATATGACGCTGTGAGTACTATGGGTAGTGATGGTAGTGATATGACACTGTGAGTATTATGGGTAGTGATGGTAGTGATATGACACTGTGAGTATTATGGGTATTGATGGTAGTGATATGACACTGAGTATTATGGGTAGTGATGGTGGTAATATGACACTGTGAGTATTATGGGTAGTGATGGTAGTGATATAACACTGTGAGTATTATGGGTAGTGATGGTGGTGATGATAGTGATATAACAATGTGAGTATTATGGATAGTGATGGTAGTGATGTGACACTGTGAGTATTATGGGTAGTGATGGTAGTGATATGACACTGTGAGTATTATGGGTAGTGATATTACACTGTGAGTATTATGGGTAGTGATGGTGGTGATATGACACTGTGAGTATTATGGGTAGTGATGGTAGTGATATGACACTGTATTATTGGTAGTGATGGTAGTGATATGACGCTGTGAGTACTATGGGTAGTGATGGTAGTGATATGACACTGTGAGTATTATGGGTAGTGATGGTAGTGATATGACACTGTGAGTATTATGGGTATTGATGGTAGTGATATGACACTGAGTATTATGGGTAGTGATGGTGGTAATATGACACTGTGAGTATTATGGGTAGTGATGGTAGTGATATAACACTGTGAGTATTATGGGTAGTGATGGTGGTGATGATAGTGATATAACAATGTGAGTATTATGGATAGTGATGGTAGTGTTATGACACTGTGAGTATTATGGGTAGTGATGGGTAGTGATATGAACGGATATGCAGAGCTCTTAGCATAATAGTGTAGGAATGTTTAACAACAGCTCTGTAAGGCAGCTCTGTAAGGCAGTTCTGTAATACAGATCTGAAAGGCAGCTCTTGTATATGTCTGATAGGTCTGAAGCATGCTCCCGTACATAAAGGACATAAAGTCGTAATGGTAGATGTTTCTAAGTGGTGACATCAACAGTTTAAGGCAGTGGTATGTACTGCTAACCACAATCGGATGAGCACTGACCTAGCAACAGCTGGACAGCAAAACACACGGGAGCAGCACACACACACATACACACGGGAGCAGCACACACACACACACACACACACGGGAGCAGCACACACACGGTAGCGGCACAGACACGGGAGGACGGCGAAGGGAAGTTGCGGTCAAACACAGGAAGTAATGGAGGAGGAGTGAGCCAGGTGAATCCGTGTCACAAACATTGTTTACTGTGTAATGTCATTCACCACGTCACCAGTTAGCAGCCTCTGCTGGTGTTGCTACGACAGCAGGTGAAGGCAGCGTCAGGCGGCAACACCAACAGATCAGATTACATCTGTCAAAGTGCCAGAAGACTGTGGGGGGGGGGGGGGGGGGGGGGTATGACTGCTGGGCTCCAAGGATATTAACAGAGGCCTGGTATAATTACAAGCTTAGAAAAAATTGTGTGTGTGTTTGTGTGTGTGTGTGTGTGTGCCCACTCCTGTCTTCCTCTAATTCTCAGATCAGTTCTAGATAGCGTTATTTACACACATTTATTCCTCTC
>NC_135216.1:34129490-34134490 GCF_052324685.1 Brachyhypopomus gauderio
TTTACAATAAGCTAGGTGACTAAAACACCCACTGTCAGTTTGTAGTGTAAACATTCACATCATATAACATTCACATCATATAACATTCACACATAACATTCACATCATATAGCATTTACATTATGTAACATTCACATCATATAGCATTCACATCATATAACATTCACACATAGCATTCACATCATATAACATTCACACATAACATTCACATCATATAGCATTCACATCATATAACATTCACATCATATAACATTCACATCATATAACATTCACATCATAACATTCACATCATATAACATTCATATCATATAACATTCACACATAACATTCACATCATATAACATTTACATTATGTAACATTCACATCATATAGCATTCACATCATATAACATTCACACATAGCATTCACATCATATAACATTCACACATAACATTCACATCATATAGCATTCACATCATATAACATTCACATCATATAACATTCACATCATAACATTCACATCATAACATTCACATCATATAACATTCACATCATATAACATTCACACATAACATTCACATATAACATTCACATCATTAAACATTCACATCATATAACATTCACATCATATAGCATTCACATCATATAATATTCACACATAGCATTCACATCATATAACATTCACATCATATAACATTCACATCATATAGCATTCACATCATATAACATTCACATGTAACATTCACATCATATAACATTCACATCATATAGCATTCACATCATATAACATTTACACATAACATTCACATCATATAACATTCACATCATACAACATTCACATATAACATTCACATCATATAACATTCACACATAACATTCACATCATATAGCATTCACATCATATAACATTCACATCATATAACATTCACATCATAACATTCACATCATATAACATTCATATCATATAACATTCACACATAACATTCACATCATATAACATTTACATTATGTAACATTCACATCATATAGCATTCACATCATATAACATTCACACATAGCATTCACATCATATAACATTCACACATAACATTCACATCATATAGCATTCACATCATATAACATTCACATCATATAACATTCACATCATACCATTCACATCATAACATTCACATCATATAACATTCACATCATATAACATTCACACATAACATTCACATATAACATTCACATCATTAAACATTCACATCATATAACATTCACATCATATAGCATTCACATCATATAATATTCACACATAGCATTCACATCATATAGCATTCACATCATATAACATTCACATGTAACATTCACATCATATAACATTCACATCATATAGCATTCACATCATATAACATTTACACATAACATTCACATCATATAACATTCACATCATACAACATTCACATATAACATTCACATCATATAACATTCACACATAACATTCACATCATATAGCATTCACATCATAACATTCACATCAAATAGCATTTACATCATATAACATTCACATATAACATTCACACATTTTATCCTATTTACCTGTTCACATATGTTTTAACCTGTTAATCTGTTCTTGTTTTAACCAATCCTGCATTAACTGCTCTTATTTGTATTTGTTTAAAATATTTCAAACAATTGCAAATTATGTCTATTTACTTGTAATTATAAGTGTCATGAGTCAAATATTGTGTGTCCAATAACATACTTTCTTTGTGTGCATATTTTATATCTAACAGTTTATACTTTTTTGATCAAAAATAAAAATGACAATGAATGCATAACAATACAGTAATGATGTGTTAAGATGTGTGTGTCTGTGTGTGTGTGTGTGTGTGTGTGTGTGTGTGTGTGTGTGTGTGTGTGTGTGTGTGTGTGTGTGTGTGCACGGTGACGTGTTAATGGGCCGAGTTGGTGATGTTCTTGTGCAATATCCTGCAGTAGTATGTGGTCTGACATTTCTTAGTGTGAGGCGGTTTCCGTTACACCAACACCCTGAGTTATGGGCGGAGGAACCAGGTAGCCCTCTCAGAGAGGCCATGAGTTGCATCACGGCGATAACTACACAGCACCTGAGCATCCCAGCGGTGTAGCGCAGAGCAGTTTCACTCACACGAACAATCGCTTCTCCATTGGATTTTTTAAATATTAATTCTATGATTAAACATTCTACAATAAATATTACTGTCTTGTGTGCATAGTCAAAGCGTCCTTGTAAAACAGGGTTTAATTAAGGAGACGTTTTTGAACCGCAAAGCCAGAAGGGGGAGCCAGACTGACGTGCAAGCCTTGGTAGCCCAAGCGTCTCGCCGGAGCAGAAAGAACGGACAAACACGAACCGGAGTGTCTCGAGCACAGGTCTACCTGTAGGTGGTGCTAGTGAAACTTTTGGAAGTTGGCGACACTCCTAGGAACACGTGCACTGTGTTTTCTGTTTGTTTTGGTTCTGTGCCTTAGCAAAATCCATATTGAGCACTATTTAGACATTGTGTGTAAAAACTACTGTATTACTGCTACTTAAATATTCTGTAGAAAATAAAGGATATTACATATAATGCCAAAAAATAATTATTTTACATTTCCATTTGCTAAGACCCAAAAAGTGGTCCTTATAGCACAGTTTCTGAAACAACTAACCCATGTAGCCTATCTATTGACCGGGTGTGCCAAATCTTAAGCACATTCTCTGCCTTACACTCATTTAGAAACACACTTTTTGAAAAAAATTATACACAGTTGTTCACATAAGACACAACATTCAAAACTGAAAACCATGTGTTTCTTTTAGAAAACACTGCCACACAACTGCTACACTCACCTACCAAAATACCATACAGTTCTCACACGTTACAACACTTCTAGCTAATTTATATAAATCGTTATCAGAACTTGATCTCTATAAAGAGGCCACAAGTTGCAAATCTTGGTTTGCACAACAATGGAGGCTAATACTTCACAGAGAGGTAGAGGACGAGGAAGAGGAAGAACACAAACAACCATCACGGATGAGATCCAGGCCACTTTGGTTGACCATGGAGGCCATCGTGAACACTGTCATATCAAACAACAGTATACCTTTATGACAACTACAACAGCACATCATTACTGACAACATCACTTTCAGCAACATTCAATCAGTGAGTCTATCTGCACTGGGCCGACTCCTGAGAAGACATCAAGTGCGTATGAAGCAGCTATACAGGGCACCATTTCAACGCAACTCTGACAGTGTGAAGGAACTGCACTATGAATATGTGCAAGTATGCTCTGCTATCCTCTTACTTATACTTTACTCCAGTGTCCTGTGCCACACAATGTTGAGTATGATATATGCCCATTTCATTCAGTCATAAACAGTACTGTAATACTGTAATGTTTGGTTTCAGAGAGTAATGGAGCTAGATGTTGCAGCAGTGGAACACAAGTTCCTTTATATTGATGAAGCTTCAACCTTGCCAGAACAAGACGCAGAGGAAGAAACGTCATAGGACACCGTGCCATAGTCAGTGTCCCTGCAGCGTGGTGGGAACATCACAATGTGTGCAGCCATTTGCCACAATGGTGTTGTCCATCATCATGCTACTTTTGGTCCTTACAACACTGCTCACATCATCACCTTTCTCAACACACTACACAACATACTTATTCCACATCACCAGGGAGATGGACAAGAACAGACCAGGGACGTTGTTATCTGGGACAATGTAAGTTTCCACCGTGCTACACAAGTACGACATTGGTTCACCGAACATCCACAGTTTGATGTGCTTCACCTCCCACCATACTCACCTTTCCTCAGCCCTATTGAGGAGTTTTATTCGGCATGAAGGTGGAAAGTTTATGACCGTCAACCCCACCATCACATACCACTTCTGCAGGTGATGGAGGAAGCTTGTGGGGACATTGATGAGGGTGCATGTCAGGGCTGGATACGTCACTCAAGAAGATACTTCCCCCGCTGTCTTACCAAAGAGGACATCACCTGTGATGTTGATGAAATCTTGTGGCCAGACCCAAATACAAGACGAGATGCACCCTAAATTTGTCTGCTATTTACAGTATTTTTGTCCTTTTTGTTTCTATGTGTACTGCTCAAGCAAAAAGTAAATAAACCTTGTTACTATTTTACTTCATGGTGTTTATGAATGTGCATAAAAACCTCTGTATATGTGAACTATGGTATACTTTTGTAACAGACTGTACACTGAACATTTAAAAAACACATGGTAGTAGTGTTTTCTATTTATCAGATAAGTGTGTATTCACATATAAGAAAGGCTAATCATCTGATATTTGTGTGTAGCGTTTAGATGCAAAAATATGGTTTTGGCAAGAGTTTTGGTTGAAGTGTGTGTTTTTTCCAAAAGTGTGCGATGTTTTGCCTGTTGTGTGTGTAGCATTGGCTTCTGTGTGTTAAGTTTCGACAAAAAAGACACAGTTCCAGAAATTGTGTCTTAGCAACTGCAAAAAACTGTAATTCATTGTCATATCATCATGTGGTTTAACACAGAATGCAATGTAGGTTGTGTAGTGTCACAGACGGACAACTCAATGTCATCTGACCATTCCTTGGGTTATACCACGCTGTCATTTTCTTCACAAAGGACGTTCTCAAATGACCCCTGAATGGTGTGAGGTGTCATTATCCCACATGACAGTGAAAGTAGTGTCATCTGGAATCCTGGGCTTTCTCTGTGGGAACAAAACACCATATAACCCACTGAGGAGTTGCACACGGAGCGCTGTGTTGTGCAAGGAATTCCACAGTGTTAGTGTGTACAGTACTATAACAGTGAGTATATTGTTAGCGTGTACAGTACTATAACAGTGAGTATATGTAGTTACAGTGTTTGTGTGTACAGTACTATAACAGTGAGGATATGTAGTTACAGTGTTTGCGTGTACAGTACTATAACAGCGAGTATATGTAGTTACAGTGTTAGTGTGTACAGTACTATAACAGTGAGTATATGTAGTTACGGTG
>NC_135216.1:34139490-34181990 GCF_052324685.1 Brachyhypopomus gauderio
TAAACCTCTACTCACCCTTTAACCCTCTCCACTCACCCTTTAACCCTCTCAACTCGCCCTTTAACCCTCCCTACTCACCCTTTAACCCTCTCCACTCACCCTTTAACCCTCTCTACTCACCCTTTAACCCTCTCCACTCACCCTTTAACCCTCTCTACTCACCCTTTAACCCTCTCTACTCGCCCTTTAACCCTCTCTACTCACCCTTTAAACCTCTACTTGCCCTTTAACCCTCTCTACTCGCCCTTTAACCCTCTCTACTCACCCTTTAACCCTCGCCCTTTAACCCTCTCTACTTGCCCTTTAAACCTCTACTCGCCCTTTAACCCTCTCTACTCGCCTTTTAACCCTCGCCCTTTAACCCTCTCTACTCACCTTTTAACCTTCTGTACTCACCCTTTAACCCTCTCTACTCACCCTTTAACCCTTGCCCTTTAACCCTCTCTACTTGCCCTTTAAACCTCTACTTGCCCTTTAACCCTCTCCACTCACCCTTTAACCCTCTCTACTCACTTTTTAACCCCATCCACTCACCCTTTAACCCCCTCCACTCACCTTTTAACCCTCGCCCTTTAACCCTCTCTACTCGCCCTTTAACTCTCTCTACTCGCCATTTAACCCTCTCCACTGGCCCTTTAACCCTCGCCCTTTAACCCTTTCCACTTGTTCTTTAACCCTCTCTACTCGCCCTTTAACCCTTTCTACTCGCCATTTAACCCCCTCCACTCACCCTTTAACCCTCTCCACTCACACTTTAACCTTCTCCATTCACCCTTTAACCCTCTCTACTCGCCCTTTAACCCTCTCCACTCACCCTTTAACCCTCTCTACTCGCCCTTTAACCCTCTCCACTCACCTTCACACAGGGCTCGTTTACATTGCCCCATTCATGGTTTTTTCACAGTTAATTATTGTTATTATTGTTATTATTACCTAAGGTTAATTGATGAATAAGTACCTAATTATATATAATTACTATCAATCAAATTGCAGATCCATTAAATGATTCTAGAATGAAAACTCAACAATGCTACATTCTACCCAAACCTGTTCACCACTCACATGACCACACACACACACACACACACACACACACACACACCCCTGCTGTGAGAAAAAGAGATGAAGAGAGTGAGAAAGGGAGCAAGAGGAATGCAGAGATGAGTGTAAGATATCACCCTGTCCCAGACAAATGTATGAATGTAGAGAATGTGTTTACCAGCTTATATATAGTATTGTTTTGGTTCCATGGGTATTTTACCCTGCCTTTAAAGCATGTTTGATCTGAACTCCTGATCTGAGAGAGGGAGAGAGACTGAGAGAGAGTGAGACAGGCAGACAGACAGAAAATAAGAGAGAGGGAGACAGGCAGACAGACAGAAAGGAAAGCAACACTGTAGTGAGTGTCCTGGCTCTGTGATATGTCTGCTTAGGGCTACGCCAAAGAAAACATCTCTCTCTGGGACAGGCTGATATCTTACCCTCGTCTCCTCCACATTCCTCTTTGTTTCTGTGTGTGTGTGTGTGTGTGTGTGTGTGTGTGTGTGTGTGTGTGTGTGTGTGTGTGTGTGTGTGTGTGAGTGTGTGTGTGTGTGTGTGTGTGTGTGTGTGTGTGTGTGTGTGTCTCTGTCTCTCACTCTGTAGTGCATGAATCATTCTATCACACAGGTATTCTAAGAGCTCTAAGATGTAAAATCAGCTTAAGATAGAGAGACATTGAGGTTTCACAGAGTGACGGTTAGTTTATAGTAGACACGCACTAAAGCTACACCATCATCTGACCTTCACCTTCACCTAACTTAAACAGGACCAAGATGTTGCCATCATCTACAACTGAGTGGTATCATATGAACACAGCTAATCAAACCCTGCAGGGCTGGTACTGTCATAGTACGGAGGCCCCCTGTGGCAATATTTACCTTTGTGCTGTTTTGTTGGGTTGTGTACGTCCCTCAGGTGGGCATGGCCTATTAGGGAGTTCACCACCTGAGGGTCGTTTGTCGGTCTATATATGTCTTGTCTTTGTACCAGTTGCGTAACGTGCCACCTTTTATTTATTAAATTCCACTTCCGTTATTTCACTCTTTCCTCCGCATCACAGTATGATGCTAAAGAGGCCAGTTAGAGATGTTCACATGCAGGGATTACAAAATTACCAACTTCTACAAAATACCCAAGTAGATTTTGTTTGCAGTTATGGAAATTAATATTTCTAGTGTACTGTCTTCAAATCATACACAGTTCTGAACCAGTTCACTCTGCTTTATGACACATGTTCTTCATCTTTGATGTATAATGGTTTTGTGGTCTCCACAGGTTCATTGTTTTGTGTATAATGGTTTTGTGGTCTCCACAGGTTCAGCCATGTCTGGGCCTCTCCTTCCTCCCCTCCTCATCTTCCTCGTTCTTCTGCCCCTGACGTTACCTGTGCCTCAGCCCCCCTGCAGCCGCTGCTGTGATGACCTCCCACCAGCAGAGGGCTCTCCAGTGCACAGGACGCCCATGCCGGAAATACGCACATACATCAACATGACCATTCTCAAAGGTGCTCACGTCATGCCTGTTTCACGTCATGCCTATTTCACGCCACGCCTGTTTCACGTCACGCCTGTTTCACGCCACGCCTGTTTCACGCCACGCCTGTTTCACGCCACGCCTGTTTCACGTCACGCCAGTTTCACGTCACGCCAGTTTCACGCCATGCCTATTTCACGTCACGCCTATTTCACGTCACGCCTGTTTCACGCCACGCCTATTTCACGCCACGCCTATTTCACGTCACGCCTGTTTCACGTCACGCCTGTTTCACGCCACGCCTGTTTCACGCCACGCCTGTTTCACGTCACGCCTGTTTCACGCCACGCCTGTTTCATGCCATGCCTATTTCACGTCACGCCTGTTTCACGTCACGCCTGTTTCACACCACGCCTGTTTCATGTCACGCCTATTTCACGCCACGCCTGTTTCACGCCACGCCTGTTTCACGTCACGCCTGTTTCACGTCACGCCTATCTCATGTCACGCCTGTTTCACGTCACGCCTGTTTCTCAGGGTCTGTGTGTTGTGGCCTCCTGTGAGGTCTGTATCTTTTACAGTATCTGTACACTGTATCTTTTACTGTATCTTTTACTATATCTGTATATTGTATCCCTTCCTTTATCTATACACTGTATCTTTTACTGTATCTTTTACTATATCTGTATATTGTATCCCTTCCTTTATCTATACACTGTATCTTTTACTGTATGTTTTACTATATCTGTATACTGTATCCCTTCCTTTATCTATACACTGTATCTTTTACTGTGTTTGTATTTTGTATCTGTTCCTGTATCTGTAGGCTACACTGTATCTTTTACAAATGAAATATAGAAATTTCTGAAGAGATGAGTCTGAGATATAGATACTGTATGTTTATGTGTATTTGTAAATTAAATTTAAATTAAAATAAATTGTAAAATTAAATTTAGTGAAGTTGTTGGAGAAGAGCATTAAAAAGCTGTTGCACCATGATGATCACTATGTAGTCACTAACACTTTTAGAATGATGTAGTATTCACTAACACTTTAGAATGATGTAGTATTCACTAACACTTTTAGAATGATGTAGTATTCACTAACACTTTTAGAATGATGTGGTATTCACTAACACTTTAGAATGATGTAGTATTCACTAACACTTTTAGAATGATGTAGTATTCACTAACACTTTAGAATGATGTAGTATTCACTAACACTTTAGAATGATGTAGTATTCACTAACACTTTAGAATGATGTAGTATTCACTAACACTTTTAGAATGATGTAGTATTCACTAACACTTTTAGAATGATGTAGTATTCACTAACACTTTAGAATGATGTAGTATTCACTAACATGTTTGAATGATCAATTCTGAAACTGGAAACAAATAATGATAATAGTTTTAGTAGCATCAGAAGAGATTAGTTACAGATGACTACTTTATTTCACACAGACCTCACAAACTGCATACCATCAACACTTATTATAATATGTCTGGAAGCATTTCATAGTAAAATAAGCTTTACTCAGCTAGCATTTCAATTCTAATATATATTATACAAGTATAAGTGGATCTGGTTCAGGCACTCAAACATTAACGACCAGTGTGAGAATACTGACTGGAGGGCCCATGGAAAGCTGAGCTGCAAACGGACATATGGTGAGAGGCACTAAGGTCATCATGAATGTAAGTGTTTATCAGAAGAGAGAGTCAGACAGAAAGAGAGAGACAGAATGACACAGGGAAAGAGAGAGAGGGAGGAGAGACAGACAGAAAGAGATACGAGTATACGAGTGCTGTAACACTGTTTATATTCCTCTGCGCAGGTGACAGAGGTGAGAGGGGGGACAGGGGGACCCCTGGTAAACCCGGCGTTGAGGGCCCTCCAGGTCCTCAGGGTACCCAGGGCCCAAAAGGCTCCAAGGGCCCTGCTGGAGCTCCGGGTGACCCCTGTAAGACGGAGCACGTGGCGTTCTCGGTGGGCCGGCGGAAGGCCCTGCACGGCACCGAGGCCTTCCAGGCGCTGCTCTTCGACACCGTCTTCGTCAACAGCCCCGAGCACTTCGACATGTTCTCCGGAAAGTTCCACTGCCGCGTGCCGGGCATCTACTTCTTCAACGTGAACATCCACACGTGGAACTTCAAGGAGACGTATCTGCACATCATGCAGAGGGACGAGGAGCGCGCCATCGTGTACGCGCAGCCCAGCGACCGCTCCATCATGCAGAGTCAGAGCGTCATGCTGCCGGTGCGCCGTGGCGACGACGTCTGGGTACGCCTCTACAAGCGCGAGCGGGACAATGCCATTTACAGCGATGACGTGGACGTCTACGTCACCTTCAACGGGTACCTTATTAAAGCAGATGAGGAGTGACGGGGGGTGAGCTGATGTTACGTGACGACCGAAAAACTGTAACTGCAAGACGATACTCCAAATTTAACTTCAACGGGACTTCAGAGTGTTACATGATGACTGAGACACTGTAACTGCAAGACGATACTCCAAATTTGACTTCACTGTGATTTCTTCTATTCTTCTATTCAGCTTCAGAGACTTAGGTCTGAAACACTCCCGTTTTAAATTTTGCCCTACTGAAGACATTTGGTAAATACATTACCTATTTGTCCTGGTCATGGAAAAGAATCTGAAAAAGTCTTTAAAATCCAGGTAACTAACCATATGGCTTCAACATTTCAAAGGTACCTTCTTAAAACATGATCCCCCAGCAAGCCAAACGTTTGAGAAGTATACCATTTCTACATCCACAGAAACATCTGTGATTGTTATGGTGGAAATCTCAACAGACACACTGCATGAATGGAAGAGTGTTTGACCCAGCAGAGACCACCTGGAAAACATCATGGAGGAACATCTGTGGTTCTCAGAACTAGGTCAGCTGGTGGTCAGCAGACACAGGGTTTCTTCCTATAAATTCCTACCCAGTCTTATGTATCTTTGTGAGCTGGACCGATCTAAACTCCTCAGGACCCATGGACCCTGGGGTCCAAAACGCTGTGAGAGGACGGCCTGCTTCTGGCCATACTAGGTTCCTCCCACATGCGGTGTGTAGGGTCCCTACATGGCTCAGGTTCCAGCAGGCAGCTGGCGGTCTGTGTGGAGACTGCGAGGTGCTATTCTTATATTCTAACTTGATAGTACAGGTGTCTACTTGCAAGAGAAATATATCTTTGTTTGGGAAACCTGAGACAATGAATTGAGGAAGAAAGACGTGAATGTGTTTAACTGGCTCAGGGCCGAGCGGTTTGTGGCCAGGCCCAGATGTCTGGCTCTCCTCGTGTATCTGGGAGTGAGTTTTCTAGTAAAGTAGGGAAGCAGGATGTGTGTGTCTTTTCTCCATTAGAAGCACAACCGTACCTCTCTAGTATAGACAGACAAAAAGACAGCAAAATGAAACAGACAGCAAGAAAAAAAAAACAGAGTCAAAGAAAGTATAAGAAGTAACATTTTTTAAGCATTTACAAACATTGGTTTAGCTGAGACTCGCAATTGAAGCTTTTTTAGACTTGCATAATTATGTCATCTTAGACTGAACACATGACTGGCAGGGTAGTCTCAGGTGTCTCACGTCCTGCTTTCTGCTAGACGTCCATCCAGAGCACAGTCAACAGGATCTTTTTCCAAGAGCCACATCAAATCATAACCGTGAGCTGCACACCATAACCAAACCTTAAACTGTAACCTGCATGACCACAAACAGCATACATTCAACACTTTTGTTTGTATATAGCACAACGTTTGAAATCGTCACAGATTTATTCAAACTGCCAAACTTGAAACTCTTTGAACAGAAATCACTTATTTATGAGCATAGATGGTGCTAATATTCTTAAATCGAGCTGACTGCAGATATGTGCTGGAATGTTCTATATTGCTCTTATGTGTATTTTGTGTATATATGCACATTCATAACATCATATACTAGACATTTTGTTATTTGTATGAGAAAAATAAACAAAAAATAAAGCCTCTATTTAATCTTAGCTTAAACATTTATTGTTGATTGATATAAATGGAGTCAATATGGGACCATACATATTGTCCACATACAGACTGTATCTGTGCTGGACATGTGAATACCTGCTATCAAGAGCTTCACCAGCTGACTGGCTAGTCCTGGGTCTGTCAGGGCTGGATCCAGGGTAGTTCCTCCTGCTGCCACAGGGAGGAGCTCACAAGCCAGTTCCAGGCAGAGCTCCCGTAATCAGCGGTGATGAGCCACAGCTGTCCTCCATGCTACTTTAGGAGGATAGCTGTGGCAACCATGTTTAGTGCAGTGTCATTAGGAAACATATACACACACAAACACAAAGAGGTATCGGAACACTAATCTTCTGGATTTTTAAACATTTATTTCTATGCAAAATATCTGTAAAATAATTAAAAAAAAATACAGAAAAAAGAAATATGTAGAAAAGGAATTAAATCAGCAGATAAAATCATGAAGGTGATTTTGACCTAGAAATTCTGGCAGTTTGTTTAAAAATCAAATATTTTACCCCCATATGTACATAATAAACACTGATTATTACATGACATCCACTATTATCACAAAGTGTTCTGTAAATGTCTCCCTTCCTGGCACGACAGTAATGTCTAAACACAATGAGCTGCAGTATTTAATGACCAAACACAGCTGCAGTAACAGGAAGCTGTAATATGATTCAATAAAGTGTACCAAAGAATAGCACTGAACAAGCAACTCTGGCATCACCACCGAACAGATGTAAACCATGTCAAAAGGTTTCTACTGTTCCTGCAGAGTAAATGCTCATCAGTATGTGTTAATGGTAATAAAGCAACACTTACACACTGTCACTCATGTGAAACCTGCAGAATGTCCTCTATGGAATACATCATTGGCTGGTTAGCTGTAGCTGTTGTTAATACATCATTGGCTGTGGCTGGTTAGCTGTGGTTGGCCCACCATTTGTGTTGGCAGTATAGTCCTGCTTCGTTTGCTAATGGAAACAGGAAAACTGTGAACATGTTTACAGGCTAAGGTTCTTTTTGTGTTGCAGGTCTTACATGGCTGTGTAAACACAACACTGGCCTTCTCGGTGTGCTTTTGTGTCCTCTTTCATCTCAATACCCCACCTCAATATCAAAGAAACAGTCTAGCACAATCACTGTACAATCAGTCCTCTACAGTGACTGCTCCCAGTTCCAGAGTAACTCCAGTCACCGTTTCACATGCTGGGTCTTATTGTGGTCGTCCTACTGACTTTTCCCCGAATGGGGTCAGACCATGTGAAAGGCCCGGTCATGTTTCAGCCTCTCGGCCTGCAAGGATTCAGGTGTTGCTGCCCTGCAGGGTATCCTATCTGTCTGAGGGCGGGGATGATGTCACTAATCAATCATCTGACACACAGCACAGGGCACAAGGCAGCTCATTTAAGTACATTCTAGCGAATCACCTGGTTGTTAATGCCGGGCAGCTAGCCAATCACGTAATAAAAGCTAATAAGTTGTAATTACTGCAGACAGCTAGCAAATCACCTGGCAGGTGCATGTCGCTATTAACCTGCTTATAAGAATTGTGTGTTTGTGTTTCCACAATTTAATAATTAAATGCTGCAGACACTCGTGGTTGCTACCTGCACAGAACTGTGTGGCTGTGTCAGTTTGCATAATGATTGACCGTGGCATCTCCATGGCAGCACAGACAACCCTGTGTTCCTGCCCTGGGGCTGTAGAACCTTTCAGTCTCCAATTTTAGACTTTGTCCTCCTAAAACATGACACAACAAGTGCAGGTCCGTGATATACATGAGCCTCCTGAACCCAACAGGTGGTGTAAACAGTCAACAGGTAGTCAGTGTAAACATTCCACAAACAGTGGCCAACATCACATTACATGCACCTGTTAGTCCCATCCCAACTCTAATCCAACATAAGAAAATTATTTTTTAAATCCCTTTTCAGAAAAGCCAACTCAACTCCACTCAACTCCACTCCACTCCACTCAACTAGTGAATTAGACTGTATACCTCCTCCAGCCACAATCAGGAACCCGTCCTCACATTTCAGTAGAACTGAAGCGACACTGAAACGCTGGCAGATCAGGTTTGCATTCCTCTGCCGGTCTGAGGCCATGGTTAACAAGTCTTGACTTATATCACCACCTTCACATGCTGACTAACTCAGGGCATGAAGTGTGATGGCAGATAGTCTTCAGGATCCGTTTTCATGTCTTCAGGATCTGCTTTCGTGACATCGATTGAAAATTGCATATCGTTCGGTTGCATAGCTGCTGTATTGCAGCTATTGACTCGTGTATGTAAGGTACATAAAGGTTCCATTATAACACAACATTCATTCAACAGTACAATTCATTCAATTTGGTCATTCGTAATTGAATCACAGTTTTGGAAGTTCACCACTAAACCGTTCAAGCGCCATGTGTTTGGAAGAAAGAAAGCCCACTCATTCCTGCACCCAGGGCACTGGGAGTCTGCCTGCACCCAGGGCACTGGGACCCTGGTTCCCAGTAGAGGTCCGAAGCTAGTAGAAGTGAACAGGGTTGCATGTGTAGCTGGGAATCGAGACAAAGTGCTTCAGAGCTGCACAACTAGTACCGTTAAGACTTTATAGATTTAAGATATTAAAATAAAACTGCACAACAGAGATACAATCATTCGCTGTGATCACCGCTTGTCCGACAATATGTCCACGTTGTCTTCAAATTTATGTCCCTCTAGAGCAGGGGTACTCAACTAAATTTGTCCGCGGTCCAATTTTGGCAGATACCTGTGACCTGAGGTTTGGTGCGGCGGGGGTGGCGAATGTAAGTTGTTGAGCGGGGGGGGGGGGGGGTGGCGAACGTAAGTTGTTGAGCGGGGTGGCGAACGTAAGTTGTTGAGCGGGGGTGGCAAACGTAACACTCGTGACGGAGTGTTTTTTCAATAGCCCTGAAATAAATGCTCCGGTTTTGGTCCGTATCCAGTTAATCAGGAATGAGATTGGGTGCGGACAGGACCGCGGTCTGCCAGTTGAGTACGCCTGCAATAGAGCCTAATGGAGACCAGTATAACCAGCTCCTTTGAGTGTCTTCCTGTCCTCACAGTGCTAGTGACGTCCTGCTACAGGAGCTGCACCATCGGTGCGTGTAATACACCTGCAGAGTAAACGAAAGGAAGGACGAGGCAGGAGATCTCGGAACCACTCGATCACGCTAACACCTGATGCATGCTAACTGCTAAGTGGTCCTCGTTAGCTTTGATTTGTGATTAGCATTTGCAGGTAAACTACTCTCTTTAAGTGCTTTTCTTATTTTTGCCAAATAAATATTAGCAGCCCATATTAGATACGGGGAGTGGTTTTGTCTGTCCTCCTCCCACTCCCCCTCCTCAGTGTGTTACATATGGATTCTTCAGCAAGTAGAGATAATGTTCGTAATTATCAAGCAAGTATTTGGGAGCAAACATGTGCTCTTTGGGGTCTGTTGGAGGGTATTCTGGTATCGACCCATCAAACCAGCCCCCAGTTCGTATTAACTCCTGGATGTAGCTCAGTTTGCGCTTCTCCTCAAAGTCTCCCCAACGAGGGAAGTCGCCGTTTTGTGCGGAGACCAGTTTGTAATAAATCCCCTCTGGTTTAAAGCACCAAGAACAGTGCCATCCAGCATAGTGGACCTGACTCCCGATGGACCATGGCATCAGAACTTGTCCCAACATCTTCTCATACTGCCGGAATCCTGGCATGGTGTAATAATCCCGCCGGCGCAGCAGAATCCCGTCGCCCCTGTAGACCCTGACGAGCATCGCCATGGTGCATCCGGACAGCACATCCAGAGTTCCCAGCTGCTTCCAGTAAAACCCGTATAGTGATTTACGCAAATGGATTCCAAACGGTTCCGTCCATCCGTCATACAATTTGAGGAAAAGAATTCCCTCCCTTAGGGGAATCTCGTCTGCGTCATTCAGAAGGAAAACGTCATCCGACCTCATGCCCCAAATTCTCGACAGTCCGTTTTTTGTCAAGAAGGTGCGCAGATAATCGTCTGCGATCCAGCCGTTGACTCGGCCACCCCTGGGGAAGTGGTCGAGGAAGATGTAGAGAATCTTGTGTTTCACGTAATTGAACGTCCCATTGAGGAGAAGCTGCAAGAAGGTAAGGGGTTTGGACTCACCATAAGCAGTGAAGTTGGACTCGCAGACCACGAATACGTCTACGGCGTCCGCCAGCTCGTGGAACCTAGTGTGTAGCAGGTCAAACTCGTGATTGATGTTGATGGCATTGATGATTCGACGTGGAACCTTCCTGGGCAACAGGTGGGACTTGGTGGGAAGATTTGAATGCTCCACCACAGTTGGCACTCCACATTCAGGACCGTGCCAACCTTGGCGGCAAACACAGCGTTCAGTCTTGCTCCCCAGCCTGCCGGTGAGGTTCACAGCGACTTCCTCCTCTTCCTCCTGTTGCTGCAGTATTCTTCTGTGACCTGTGTTGTCCACAGTGTCTCTGACTTTGACCTGGCGTGAAAGCATTTCCGTGCCCTCACGGAAACACAGAGCTCCAGTCTCCGTGTGAATAAAGTAGGGAGTGTGGTCATCGTGCAGAACATAGGTCCGCTTGTGCAGTTCACCCGTCGGCCCCGTGGGGTCTGGCAGGACCAAAACCTCCTCTGCTAGGTTCTAAACATACAAGATCAAAAAGTGTTAAAAAAGAAACAAAATGTTTACAAATCAAAAATATACATAAAAGATGACAAGCAATCAGTATTATGTATACCCAGAAATGAGCAGTCCTACAAAGACACATTTTCTCCCAACTCTTGTCATATGCATGGCAGGTCTTTACCTTTCTATACGCATTTTGGTTCATTGCTTTTACCGCCCCCTTGTGGTTGTAAGTGTTTGAGAGAAGGTCACTGTGCGCATCGGTGTCGGCCAGCGGGCCTCCCCAGAGGAAACTGCTGAAGTCAGCTGCCGAGATGGAGCGTAGGCCTTGGGCGTCCTGGTGCAGGGCTCTGTAGCAGCACAGGAGGGACACCACACAAACACTGGCACCACAGAACAGAAACAGCTTGCACCTTCTTATCTTCATCCTAAGACAGACAGAGAGAAAGAGAAAGAAAGGGAGAGATATTTATCTCCTGAGTGAACCAACACAAATGCAACAGGAGGCTTCAAATTCACTTACGTTGCTTGACTGTTAGCGTGAGCTGAAGCCACAGAGTATCGTGTTTTCAAGATATAATTTTTTTTACTAAATAAAATGGTCGATGTCTATAAAGAGGAGTTAGCAATAATCCAAATCAAGGCAATAAGCCTGGAGCATGGTCATCTCCTCACTGTGCCCCAGCTACTGGGTCTCAGGAGCCCAAATCTTTCATTTGCGCTAGTCCACGTAGCAGGCTGTGGCTCTAGAGATGTCCTTTTGGTCCACAATGCTGTCTTGTCCCTCAGCACTGCATTCCAAGGTTACCACGCCAACGCTGTTGTGCCACTAATCCTATTCTTTCATTACAACACGTGCTTTTGACTGCATAAAAAACCTAAACAGGATCATGCAGAGAAATGCTATCAGTCAGACAAGAATTCTGCCTGTTGAAACAACAACAAAACAATGAATGACATGTAAGCTGAGGGATAGAGGTCAGAGGTATGTGTGGGCTAAAACTACCCCCTCCATCCTCCCTGTATGTCAAACTGCTTCGCACTATTGTGTGTACTGTAAGAGATAAGACTGGTGATGTGGTGAGGATTGGTGATGTGATTAATCTATGATGGCTGTGGAAATGAACTCCAGATTCTCTTAACAGCACCGTGTGTGTGTGTATGTGTGTGTATGTGTGTGTGTGTGTGTATGTGTGTGTGTGTGTGTGCGTGTGTATGTGTGTGTGTGTGTGTGTGTGTGTATGTGTGTGTGTGTGTGTGTGTGTGTGTGTATGTGTGTATGTGTGTGTGTGTATGTGTGTGTATGTGTGTGTGTGCGTGTGCGTGTGTATGTGTGTGTGTGTGTGTGTGTGTGCGTGTGTGTGTGTATGTGTGTGTGTGTGTGTGTGTGTGTGCGTGTGTGTGTGTATGTGTGTGTGTGTGTGTGTGTGTGTGTGTGTGTGTGTGTGTGCGTGGGCACAATGGTGCCTTCTTTCTGTAGGTCCTTTCCACTCCCAGTTCTCAAATAACTAAATCTGTACAAAAGCTCTCTTCTCATACACACACATACACACACACCTGCACCATTTTCTTTCTTTCTTTTGTCAAGGTTTCTTTTCAGAACAGGTTTGTGCAGAAAATAAATTAATCAGAACAGAATAATCTCTCTCACACACACACACACACACACACACACACACACACACACACACACACACACACACACACACACACACACACACACACACAACAATGCAGCCTTAAACTGGAAATAATGCAGTATAAGTGTATGTATGTATACACCATGTATGTATCAGTGGTGTAATTATCAGTGATGACCATCAGACATTGACAAAATTCCCCAGTACAATGTGCAAATACCAAACCCAGACGATTTTTTTGGCAATTATTCTGTGACCTGTAACCAGGTAAACTACCATGTGTATCCACAGCAGTAAAAACACACACACATGTACACACACACACCCCTAAAATAAATAAAATAAATGCAAATGTTTTAGCACTTTACATTTTACCTTACAGCACTTAACTTACTCAATTTAAGTATACATGAATGACCAAATGCTTCTCTCTGGTGTCTCCACTGTGTTCTCTGAATAGCAGCACATGCAAAGTTCATAGGTCAGCAAGAGGTCAGCTAGAGGTCAGCTTGAATGATCTCTTATGGCAGTGAATGATGATAACCCTGGGGCGTCCCCAAAAACTCCAGAAACAAGAAACGCTTTTGAAGATGAAAGTCTGGGTTTCTCCATATTTACTTACATGTATATACGTGAGAATCCTGAGTCCTGATTGCAGGAGGCAGGATTCTCCGATTTGCAGGACTAACCTCATGCTTAATACATCACACATGATCACATTAACCCAGGCACTTAATTTAAATGACATAATACACACTCTTGTTTTCTAACACAATCCTGGCACCTTACAGAAGACATTTGAGCTGTGCTTACATACCCCTTCACCACTTATAGCTTTGTATTTCAAATATTAGTATGTTTTGTTTGCTTCTTTATTTTATATGAAGTAACGTGTATCTTAAGGATCATTTCTCATTGTTTCCTAATTTTAGGACATGATCTACACTTTTTAAGTAGTCTTACTGGATAGCTTAAAGCTTGCGCGATTCTGATAGCATTGTTTAACTCTCTAACAGTTGTACACCATGCTGCGTAAATGGACAACTCTGTTTACGTGCGTTTGATCCCAGATCGTATTTACTTCATAACTGTTTTTTTTTACTCTCAACAATGTTACGTCCTTAAATGATCTATTAATGGTCTGTTTGCATGTGCCATTCATTTCTGGCCTGTTTTACCAAGTGTTAGGTGTTCTGGTATATATAATAATTATAATGGGAAGTAAAATATAACCACCACACCCACCCCCACCAAAAAGGGTTTGTTATTCTAAATGTATTAAAACGAAAAAATACTGAACTCATATGAACGAATTTAGTAAAGAGAGGTGAGGTCCCCGTCGTGTGTAACGACTTGTATGCCTATCTCATCTCTATATTTACTAATAGGTTACTAATAGTTTAATATTAGTTACACAACTGCATACACTTAACGAGGCACCGAA
Organism: Brachyhypopomus gauderio; assembly: GCF_052324685.1. Taxonomy (NCBI): domain Eukaryota; kingdom Metazoa; phylum Chordata; class Actinopteri; order Gymnotiformes; family Hypopomidae; genus Brachyhypopomus; species Brachyhypopomus gauderio. The sequence continues at coordinate 34,153,739 of NC_135216.1, forward strand.
CAAGATCTCATGTGGGTGTTACTTCATGTTCATATTTGTAGCCCCAATAAAATGAACTTGAACAAATAACATCTCAGTAACTCTCATCTTGAATGCATTAGGCTACACAACCTCTCGTATACCTGATACTACTTTTGGAGACTTTGCTGAACTAAGAGCGAGAATCAGAGACGAGCAGGTTGAGTGAACTTGAATGTAATTCTTCACCGCTCAATAAGGATATTTTAGTTCTAAAATTAAACATGTACAAGTTGTTTGGTCATCTTTCTTTCTTCTTGTACGCATCTTCAGACATACCTGGACAGGTGCGGATCAAGCCGTACGAATCCGTAACCGCAGAAACGCTCGAGCGGCTCGTCTCGCTCCCTCCATACGGAAGCGCGCGACACTCGCTAGCAAAGTGCTTTGAAAAGGCAAAGCCGACATATGCAGGTTATGTGTGCCCAGCGACGGAGGTTTCACACATAATACTCTCGAGAAAACTCAGAAAACCTGTTATTTCCTCCGGATCTTCCTCCCCTCCCCCTCCCCGACGTGCACACACACTCATAGTAGTACCAACTAAGCCGAACCCAAATCCTGCGCAGTAGAACCTGCTATGTGCTGCAATCCATCACGCACGTGCACGCTCAGACATGCACAAAAACATCAACACCATATCGTGCTCAGCTCACTAGTTCTGACATTGTTCGTATCATCTGTCTCCCCATTCACCAAATGAAACCTGCACTGCTTCAGCGGGAACAGGTAAGTCTAACTCCAACACTAACACTAACCCCAACACACTAACACTAACCCTAACACACACTAACACTAACCCCAACACTAACCCTAACACACACTGCCACTAACCCTAACACACACTGCCACTAACCCCAACACTAACACTAACACACACTGCCACTAACCCCAACACACACTAACCCCAACCCTAACACTATCCTCAACACACACTAAACCTACCACACACTAACCTAACTAAAAACAAAGCAAGCTAGTTTGTATGTTCACTCCGCTTCTTGACTTCTGGCACATCTGTGACCACAGAAATATAAATAACTCATTTTACATACATGTGCATTTGACTAAGCCATCTGATTCTTAATAAACACACTCCATCTCTTCCCAGAAAGCAATTTCAGACAGATCTTCCTCACTTATATATTTATTTTTTTTAAGCTAGCACTTTTCTCCGCCAGGTGAACCACAGGCGCTGTCTTAAGGTTTGTGTAGTGCAAACAGAAGGCCCTGACCTGGCCGCTAGCAGTTTGCTCACGGCTTTTGTCCTGTGTCTAGAGAGAATTACAGAGTGTTTGCAGAACGGTGTTTGGTTACAGCATGTATGGCAGTATTGGTATGGGAGCGGATTCTGTGAAGACTGGTGTTTGGGAGGTTCTGCCCAGAACCCAGGTTCTGACTGGTGTTTGGGAGGTTCTGCCCAGAACCCAGGTTCTGACTGGTGTTTGGGAGGTTCTGTGTTTGGGAGGTTCTACCACAGGTGACCCGTAGCATCCATAGTTATCATAGTCCACAAGCTTATAGTAAAGACATTTCTGCTCACACACACTGGTTTGAGATAAAGTGGCCATATGTGCCTGCAGTAATGTGAGAGGAGTGAGGTGTGTGTGTGTGTGTGTGTGCGTGTGCGTGTCAATGCTTCTTATCGGTTATGTTTTTTCTCCTGGGCAGATGTGATCAGAATCAGTCACTGCTTCCTATGCTGTTTGAATTTGCATGAATACAATGAGCTCTGTTGTACTATGCAAAAGGTTTGATAAAAACCTGCATGCCTGTGTAAATCATCTGCCAGTAATTACTCCCTTTAAAATAAGAAAATAAAATTAGTTCTAAGATCAAGGTAGTAAATTGCCAATCATGAAAATTTTTATTTACTTTATACTGTCACGGTACAACTGCCAAGTGATGCCTTTGGGTGTCTGTGGTTGTTTGTCCATATATCGTTGTTTCTGTGTTTGTCTTGTGTGTGTGTGTGTGTGTGTGTGTGTGTGTGTGTGTGTGTGTGTGTGTGTGTGTGTTCATGTGTGTAGTTAGTGTTTGCATTATTCATCACACCTGTCTCTTGTTTTGCCTGCGTTGTGTTGCACTTGTTTCTTGTTAGCCACAGGGTATTTAAGCGTATGTGTTAACTGCGTTCTTTATCTTGTATTTTGTTGGATACTATGTAGCGTGTGTTCGGTTGATGTTAAATCAGTTGGTAAAGCTGCTGTTTTCATTGTCTAGTTCAAAAGCAGTTTTAAAGCAGTTTTAAAGCATTCACTGATAACCTGAAACAGATCCAGGTTGAGGTCCATGTCCCTCTGAAATGTCCAAACAAAATTTCCCTTTCATGTCTCTGGGTTATAAAACCTGTATTGAACTTATATGTTTTAAAACAGGCCTCACTGTAAACTCAGAGACTTATGCTAATTATTTGTGCACATAGTCACATGCTTTCAGTCACCTGTCCTATCGGGACTCACAGGAGTGTTTATTGATCTGCAGATGACAAATGCTTACGGCCATCAGCAGACACTCCTCTTTTTTGGCATTAGGTAGAGGTGACCTGTTATCTTCCTCCACGTCTGACTCCTGCTCATATGAACTGATTCACCCACATTTGAGCTTCACTCCTGTTGCACATCTCACTTATCGCCTGTTAGTTCCACTTCCCTCATTAAGGGGTGTGAGATAGCGCCAGCGCCACCTGTCTTGCACCTGTCAACTGCAGCTCTATCTGTCTCACACCTGTTAATAGCAGCTCTACCTGTCTCACACCTGTTAATAGCAGCTCCATCTGTCTCACACCTGTTAATAGCAGCTCCACCTGTCTCACACCTGTCAATAGCAGCTCCACCTGTCTCACACCTGTCAACAGCAGCTCCACCTGTCTCACACCTGTCAACAGCAGCTCCACCTGTCTCACACCTGTCAACTGCAGCTCCACCTGTCTCACACCTGTCAATAGCAGCTCCACCTGTCTCACACCTGTCAATAGCAGCTCCACCTGTCTCACACCTGTTAATAGCAGCTCCACCTGTCTCACACCTGTTAATAGCAGCTCCACCTGTCTCACATCTGTCAACAGCAGCTCCACCTGTCTCACACCTGTTAATAGCAGCTCCACCTGTCTCACACCTGTTAATAGCAGCTCCACCTGTCTCACACCTGTTAATAGCAGCTCCACCTGTCTCACACCTGTCAACAGCAGCTGTACCTGTCTCACACCTGTCAACTGCAGCTCCACCTGTCACACACCTGTTAATAGCAGCTCCACCTGTCTCACATCTGTCAACAGCAGCTCCATCTGTCTCACACCTGTCAACTGCAGCTGTACCTGTCTCACACCTGTCTCACACCTGTCACCAGCAGCTCCACCTGTCTCACACCTGTCAACTGCAGCTGTACCTGTCTCACACCTGTCTCACACCTGTCACCAGCAGCTCCACCTGTCTCACACCTGTCAACTGCAGCTGTACCTGTCTCACACCTGTCTCACACCTGTCACCAGCAGCTCCACCTGTCTCACACCTGTCAACTGCAGCTGTACCTGTCTCACACCTGTCAACAGCAGCTCCACCTGTCTCACACCTGTCAACAGCAGCTCCACCTGTCAGATTGGGACAGTCAGAATAACTCTTCTCCATCACCTGTAAACTTTTAAAATATTTTGCATTTCTGGAAATTTGTTGCTGCTCGTTGAGCTGCAGTTGCATAAAAAGCTTTGGGCAGAGAGCAGACAAGATCTCTGGGCCTTCGGTTCAGTGCTGTTGGTATTGGTCTATTGTTTACCACATGGTCACCCCTGCATTCCACCTGCACCAACCCTTACATCTGGTTTTACTGCTCCATCCTGTGTGCCATTAAAGTCAGTTTGTTTGGGTTGTTTTGTTTTATACACAATGAAGAGCCTGTCCCTATTTCTGCTCTTGGTAGAAGTAGTGTAGTGTGGTTAGGTGTGGTTAAATACACCCACACACACACACTAATTTCCTGCTCTGTGACCCAATTCAAAGTGTGTAGCACCAGTCTCACTTTTCCAGCTAGGGTTTATTTTGTACAGCACACGTTTTACCTTCATTTTACCCCGATCATGAGAATAACGCTGTCCACACGTCACCTGCTGCTACACAATATCACACTGCTGTGCACTAGCAGAACGCGTGTGTGTGTTGGGGAAATGGCACTGTTACCCAAAAATAAACCCCAAAACGTCCAGCATTTCAGACCTTTTATTTAGTACGATCAAAGACAAGATGAAGATCACAGCTAAATACAAAGATCTGTGACTGAGAACAATGAATGTGTTTTTAATTTACACGTCCTCAGACTGACATAATTGAATATTTCAAAAACACAATATGTACACAACTTACACAGGAGCTCCATCTTACTGTTGATAAGATCTGTGTTTACTCAGCTAAGCACACAGAATGAGCTGTAACTCCTCACACACAAACATCTCCATCTTGTGTTCTCTGAGCCAATACGGAGACGATTGGGAGACCCTGGAGAGACCTTTCCAGAGCGAGGTCCTGCCACCTGCTCCAGCAGTGTGGTCTCTCCACCGTGCGCGAGCCTTCAGCGATCCATCGCATGGTCGTCCTGTGGCTGGCCTGCCCAACACGACGCCTGCAGACGCTCGCAAAACTCCAGCTCCTCCTGCAGGGGGCGATGAATGAACGCAGCAGTGTGATAATGATCATCCACAGCTTGCAGAAGCAAGACTGCACCCAAACCATGGCAGTTATGACGTCAAACACTGGAGTGGAAGTGAGTTAGTGAAGGGGGGGCGGAGTTAGTGGAGGTCAGATGGGGGTACCTGGCTCTCCTCTCGGCCCTGAAGCTCCTGGGCTTTCTGGGACAGCAGGTCCTCCAGGCCCAGAGACGGTTCCCTGCAGTCCAGCACCGCCCGCTCACAGCCCTCCACCAGACTAGACACAAGAACCGCCGTGTTGGCGCACAGGTGAAGTGCAGCCGTGGGTGAGGAGGGCCCTCTGTTACATGATGCCATACCAACACTCACCAGCAGAGGACGCCAAGCACGTGTTCATGTACAGAGGAGTGTGGGGAACGCAGCACGGCCACCAGCTGCTGCACCATCCCCATAGAGAGAACCACACCTGGGGGGGTCATGAGTCCATAAACATTTGATGATGGGAAAACACAAACAAAAAGCATAAACACATCCAAGGAGTAAAGAACTGGTCACATAGCAGCTGTCCTGCTCACGCTGGCAGACGCAGACGCAGACGCAGACGCACCTTTGTGCTCAGGGTGGCTGGTGAGCAGGTTGAGCAGCAGAAACGCTGATTTGGTTCTCAGTTTGTCACAGTCTGACTGCATCCCCCTCATCAGCACCGAGAACCCATCACTGCCCACAAAGACCTGCAGCCCCTCATCCTGCTCACGGACCAGACCTGGAGGAGAGGAGGAGGAGTTATACACACACACACACGACCTGGAGGAGAGGAGGAGGAGTTATACACACACACACACAACCTGGAGGAGAGGAGGAGGAGTTATACACACACACACACACACACACACGACCTGGAGGAGAGGAGGAGGAGTGAGCTCACACACACACACACACACACACATATACACACACATCAGACCTGGAGGAGAGGAGGAGGAGTTATACACACACACACACACACACACACACACAAGACCTGGAGGAGAGGAGGAGGAGGAGTGAGCTATATACACACACACACACACACACACACACACAAGACCTGGAGATAGATATACACACATATACACACACACACAAGACCTGGAGAAGATATACACACATATACACACACACACACCAGACCTGGAGGAGAGGAGGAGGAGTGAGCTCACACACACACACACACACACACACACACACATATACACACACATCAGACCTGGAGGAGAGGAGGAGGAGTGAGCTCCCTCATACACACACACACACACACACACACACACACACACACACACACACACACATATACACACACATCAGACCTGGAGGAGAGGAGGAGGAGTGAGCTCCCTCATACACACACACACACACACACACACACACTCTACTCACAGGAGACTGCGTAGAGAGCTTTGACCCGCACGGTGGGGTGTGTGTCGTGGTCTGTGAGCTGCAGCAGGGTCTTCAGCGCCCCCTGGTGCAGCAGGTAGATCTGCACCTCCGGCATGTTTTGGGCACAGCTGGCCACCAGCTGAGCCGCGCGCCAGCGTACACCAGCCTCCGAGTGGCAGAGACACCGCGACACACACACGTCCAGACCGCCCAGCTTCATCAGGTCTGCAACACACACACATCCAGACCGCCCAGCTTCATCAGGTCTGCAACACACACACATCCAGACCGCCCAACTTCATCAGGTCTGCAACACACACACTTTCAACTGCTTTCCCCACTTACCACAACATTATATATTTAACCTTATCTGGGCATATCCTGCTGTATAGATCATTACACGTACACAGCTCAAATGTGCCATGACTGTGTGCTACACCCAGACACACACACTCACACACCCAGACACACACACACACACACCCAGACACACTCTCATACCTCGTGCGTTGTCCAGATTCTCACAGAGGTCTGACAATAACTCCAGCGCTGCCTCTCTTTCATCCTCTTGGTCCTCCTCTTCCTCGCTCCCTCTCTCCCTGTTGCCCTCGTCCCGGCACAACACGGCCACACACTGCTTCATCTGCTCCACGTCGTCCATCTGGCTCTTCCTCATCTCAGACAGCGCCCCCTGCAGGAACGCCATCCTCTGCACACGCACGGGCAAACGAAAGATAGAAGGAAAAAGGAGCGAGTTTGTGGTTATGCAGAATCTCTCCTGGGCCCTAAAGGTCATGACCTCTGGGTTACCTCCTCTGACATGGGCGCAAGCGGCGTGGGGCCATCAGAGGCGGAGCCAGCTTCCACAGCCATGTGCAGGACTCCCTTTAAGTTACGTGGGTGTCTGTTCCCTTCTGCCATCTAAAAAGAGAGATGAGATGAGTCCTAATACCACTAACATACGCCCTAAACACTGTTAAGAGAGACTATTCTGAATTCAAAGAGAAACAACAGTGAGGGCGGTGGAAATAACAGTAAGACACACACTCACACTGAACACACACACACACACACTCTCTCACTCACTCACTCACTCACTCACACACACACACTCTCACTCACTCACTCACACTCTCACTCACTCACTCACTCACTCACTCACTCACACACACACACACACACACACACACACACGTTACTTGTACTCATACTCTAAGTGTTAACTGGACGTTTCCCGTGTAATTCACCACATGAAGTCTCCGTCCACACACACGTCTCCGTTATTAACTACGGTGTCCGGACAGGTCCACTACCTCGGAATGTTCCAGACGCTCGGGGTGTCGCTGGTGTCTCCCTGTCGCCCGTTAATTACGTCTCGCGGTCCGCCGTAATCCTCCAAAAGGCCGCGCAGCCGCCGTCGGCTCCACGCGCCGCACTCCACGTCTTTTACGTCGTTTACGTGCGCCGTCCGGGCGCCCGCCGATGACGTCGCGTATCTTTACGGCGCATGCGCCAATCTCACTCAGTCCCGCACTAACAGTCCAAGATGGCGGCGCTCGTGGGAGTCCGTGCGTGTCTGTCCGGTAAGATGCGCCGCTCGCGCACACGTCCACGGAGGTGAGGGTGGAGGTGGAGGTCGTCAGGGTGGTGGAGGTGGAGGTGTTTTATTGGTCGTACGTGGCGAGATGACGCTCCGCACGGTCGGTAAGGTTGAGGATGCTCGCGCTGCTGAAGCAAGGTCACGTTCGCTCGCGTGACGGGGGACAATCGTGAAATAACCCCCGCGTGCGCGCTCGTGCTCGCGCCGTCGCGTGAGAGCAGCACGTTAACGGCGCTCGCGTGTTTCGCCCGGTGTCGGTCCGGGCCGCAGTTAACCTGCACATGACACCGTGGAGCAGACGTGGGTCCGCCAGTCCCGTCTGTCTCTCTCTCTCCTCTCTCTCTCTCTCTCTCTCCTGTCTCTCTCTCTCCTGTCTGTGTCTCTCTCCTGTCTGTGTTTCTCTCCTGTCTGTGTCTCTCTCCTGTCTGTGTCTCTCTCTCCTGTCTGTGTCTCTCTCTCTCCTGTCTGTGTCTCTCTCTCTCCTGTCTGTGTCTCTCTCTCTCCTGTCTGTGTCTCTCTCTCTCCTGTCTGTCACTCTCTCTCTCCCGTCTGTCTCTCCTGTCTCACCCTCAGACGGCCCTGATTTAACACTCTTGTCTATAACTGCACATAACGTCAGAATATCTTTATATCTGTGTATATCCGTAGGCGCTAGTCTGTACGTTCAGGGCGACTGAATATGGCGTCGGTCTTTCTTTTTACTTCATATTTATACTTTAAAGCGCATTAAATTATTTTCCTGATGATGTTTTTGTAGATTTGTAATATTTAGGTGTTTTTGAAGAACGCCAGGTTCAGTGTGTTGTTGTTTTCTCTCTGTTTTCCAGCTCTCCAGCTGTCTTCTCCTAGTTTACTTCACAGCACCTACAGGCTGGTGAGTGGTGGCTGCAGTTCCGTCCTCCGCCACAGGGTGTCGGTGAAACACGTACTGAGGGATCCAGCGTTAATATTGGAAAACTAATCAGTTTAACTGTCTGTCTCTAAGTGTGCGGTACCCATCACAAGGAGAAATTTCGCAGCTGAGGCGAAGAAGATCTTCTCCCGTGATAAACCTCACGTGAACATCGGCACCATTGGTCACGTAGATCATGGAAAGACCACACTCACTGCTGCCATCACCAAAGGTAGCCCCGCCCTGACCACGCCCCGATCACACTCAAGCCCTGCCCCTTGACCACCAGAGTGGCTGCTCACCTGCTGTGTTGTTCTGGGTGGCAGTGTTAGCCGAGGCAGGTGGAGCGCGGTATAAGAAGTATGAGGACATCGATAACGCCCCTGAAGAGAAGGCCAGGGGCATCACCATCAACGCGTCCCACGTGGAGTACACCACCTCCAACCGCCACTACGCCCACACGGACTGCCCCGGCCACGCCGACTACGTCAAGGTACACACACACACACACACAGCCTGCGTTTATTGGCTATTCTGTGCTTAAGGTTGCACTAATACACTCAAGCATAAATACAGCATGGGTATTGGACCGATGTCTTGACTGTGTGTCCCCCCGTCCCAGAACATGATCACGGGGACGTCCCAGCTGGACGGCTGCATCCTGGTAGTGGCGGCCACGGACGGACAGATGCCGCAGACGCGTGAGCACCTCCTGCTGGCCAAGCAGATCGGCGTGGAGCACGTGGTGGTGTTCGTGAACAAGGCCGACGCCGTGGAGGACAAGGAGATGCTGGAGCTCGTGGAGCTGGAGATACGGGAGCTGCTGACCGAGTTCGGCTACGACGGCGAGACCACGCCCGTGGTGATAGGCTCCGCCCTCTGCGCGCTGGAGGTACAGGCGGGCGTCGGAGAGCAACACCATTAGGAGTTTGATTTAGAATAATAATAACACGTGTGTGTGTGTGTGTGTGTGTGTGTGTGTAGAACAAGCAGCCAGAGCTGGGCGTGGACTCCATTATGAAGCTGCTGCAGGTTGTGGATGAACATATTCCTCTACCAAAGAGAGAGCTGGATAAACCCTTCCTGCTCCCCGTGGAGATAGTGCACTCTATCCCGGGTGTGTGTGTGTGTGTGAGGGTGTGTGTGTGTGTGAGAGTGCATGCACACGTGTCGCTGTGCAGGTTTTGTTGTTCTGCATAAGTGTTTTTGTGTGTAATGGAGCGTGTCTGTCTGTAGCTGTCCAGTAAAGCATGTAGTGTGTGTGTGTGTGTGTGTGTGTGTGTGTGTGTGTGTGTGTGTGAGAGAGAGAGAGAGAGAGAACTGAAGTGTGTCTCCTGTTTTTGTTTGTCACCATACTGCACATTCTCTTTCTAAATGGTGTTGAGCTGTGTGTAACGTACCTGTGTAACGTGTGTGTGTGTGTGAGAGAGAGAGAGAGAGCTGAAGTGTGTCTCCTGTTTTTGTTCGTCACCCTGCTGTACATTCTCTTTTTAAATGGTGTTGAGCTGTGTGTAACGTGTGTGTGTGTGTGTGTGTGTGTGTGTGTGTGTGTGTGTGTGTGTGTGTGTGTGTGTAGGACGTGGTACGGTAGTGACAGGGACTCTGGAGAGAGGGGTGATAAAGAAAGGAGATGAGTGTGAGTTTGTTGGACACAACCGCTCGTCCAAATCAGTGGTCACAGGTGAGTCTCTCTCTCTCTCTCTCTCTCTCTCTCTCTCTCTCTCTCTCTCTCTCTCTCTCTCTCTCTCTCTCTCTCTCTCTCTCTCTCTCTCTCTCTCTCTCTCTCTCTCTCTCTCTCTCTCCCATCCCTTCTGTTTTCAATTTAAATGAGCTGTGTTGCCACGTGAACAGAAGTAACATACCTACACACAGCAGTAGATGGTATATACAGTAATACCCAGTGTAGTGGGTATATGTGCTGTAATGTGTGTAATCTGCTGACAGGGATTGAGATGTTCCACCAGTCGCTGGAGCGTGCGGAGGCGGGAGACAACCTGGGCGCTCTGGTGCGAGGGCTGAAGAGAGAGGATGTACGCAGGGGCATGGTGATGTGTAAACCAGGCTCCATACAGCCACACCAGAAAGTCAAGGCCCAGGTGTGTGTGTGTGCGCATGCTCACATAAGCGTTCATTTGTGTTGGAGGAGTGTTTGTGAGTGTATTTTCTGTGTGTGTGTGTGTGTGTGTAGGTGTACATACTGAGTAAGGAGGAGGGGGGCAGACACAAGCCCTTCATCACCAACTTCATGCCGGTCATGTTCTCCCTCACCTGGGACATGGTGTGTCGGGTAGAGCTTCCTGAGAGCAAGGTACCCACCACACACCTCCCCCCCACGCACTCAGGGCTGACTGAGCGGCAAAAATGACGTAATCGCAGTGGCTCCGCCCGTGCGTGAGGGTCTAGCGTGCTGTCGATTCACGAGGTCGTGCACCTCTCGAATTTTGTAACTTCGTGCACAATGTACAAAGTCATGTTTGCAGGGTTCATACACCTTTACAAGGTGGAATTAAAGCACTTGTACGGCACTTTCAAGGTCCAGTTCAATATTTCCCAGCACGTTAAACTTAATTAAGTTAAATATTTATACATATACTCGAAATGATTCGAAATAATTCGCTTTTTTATCACATTATTTAATGGTTGTTTATTTTCAAAACGCCCAATCTTAACGTCTTCAAGTTCTCTTATGTTTCGTATTTGTTCGAGGCTCGTATTTGTTAACGTAATACAAGAGAACTGTTCGGTCAGACAGCTATTTGTTGTGAAACGAAGAAGCTACAATTTCAAGCATTTTCAAGTACTTTTGCCTAAATTCCAGCACTTTTCAAACCTGGAACACAAAGCAACATTAAAATTCATCAGGTAAATGTTCCTTCCCCTGTTTTTGAGGGGTGTTTCTTTATACTTCCACATATCGTTTCGGACAACACTCCAAAGAATGTGACGCGGAAAGTTTAAACGCCTCCACCGTTCGCGGAGGTTCGCACGAGGTGGGCGGAGTCAAGCGCTACGGTCACTCGCGAAAGTATAAGCAAAGCTTAAAGCATGTGTTTGTGTGTGTGTGTAGGAGATGATCATGCCCGGTGAGGACACGGCTCTGACCCTGACCCTACGGCAGCCCATGGTTCTGGAGAAAGGTCAGAGGTTCACACTGAGAGACGGGAACAGAACCATCGGTACAGGGCTGGTGACGGAGATCATGCCCGCTGCCCAGGTGGACGAGCACATCTGGGGCTGAGCCAGCGAGACTGTGGGTGGGGCGGGTGGGGGTGGGTGGGGTTACATTGAGGAGATCCAAAGTCTATTCTGTTCTGCACATCTCATTAGGCACCAGGCAGGTTTGGACAGACTTGAGAGTCACGGAGAGTACAGCATAGCTGGTCTGTGGTTCCTCCCACTGACACGCCTACTTCAGCTCACAAACAGAGGTGATTGGCTGATGAGGTGAATGGTGGGCAGGTGGAACGCTAATCGCTGTAGCACACTGGGGATTTAAGACTGGAGCTGAAAGCTCAGTACTAGAACCACAGGCTTGTCCACTGGTCTGCCTGTAGAGCACAGACCCGCTGCTGCACCCTAGTGGCCTAGGGGTGTAACTGCGGCCCTTTAGGGGCGTGAGTGTGGCCCCTTTAGGGGCGTGGTTGGGTCTGAATTATTCCTGCATTATGTACACATGGCTTTGCTTACATCCACAGCAACACACAATGGGGCTTCCTGAAATCTGATTTTTGGTTATGAAATTTCTGTTTATAAACAAAAAAGTGTCTGTAATAAAGTGTATTTAATAGAGTCTCTGACTGCTGTTTTTAATGAAGAGTAAACATGGGTTAGAATTGTGGGTAATTTTCCACTGCAAGTTACATGACTTTAATTTATTTACAATCAGGGGGCAACAGATGTTACAAATCACATTTGCTACCATAGTTACAGTGAGGAGGAGGGTGGGATGAAGCTACTCATCCCTGAATCACAGCTATTCAAAATAAGCTAAAGAATATTGAGCTATTTTATGTAACATATGAACAGGTGCATCAGAGCTCAATTGCATCAGGATCCCTTTAGCCTTCAATGGGATTTGGTGACGTTTCTTTAGATGCTGTGGTAATAAACCTTTCTTGCCAATCACACACACACACTCATGCTTCCCCCAGCAGGCTCTCTCCATGGAGCAGGTGCTGTAAATGAGCTTCAGTGTGGTGGTGTCTCCATCTCTGCTCCACTCGGTCCCAGCAGAACTTCTCCACCCGTGCGTCCAGCTCATGTCTCCCTCTCCGCCCGTCTCAGATGGTGGTCTGTCTGTGGACCCACTGCCTGCCCTCTCTGCTGTTCTCACTCTCCCCCCTCCATCTCTTCTCCACCTGTGCACCACTCTCTCTCTCACTCTCCCCCCTCCATCTCTTCTCCACCTGTGCACCACTCTCTCTCTCACTCTCCCCCCTCCATCTCTTCTCCACCTGCGCACCGTAAGAGTGCTGGATGCTGTCCATGTGTACATACAACTCTGAAACACACAGGTGGAGAATATTGAAGATGCGGGTGTGTGAGACTCACCGTTGTCTGTGGTGTGTGTGTGTGTGTGACTCTCACCGTTGTCTATGGTGTGTGTGCTGCTGTATGCAGTTGGGTTTCCTCCATGAGGACACACGGAACCAGATAGGTTCTCATAGGACTCTGAGAGAGGAGTGAGAGTGAGAGAGGAGTGAGAGTGGGAGAGAGATGAGTGGGAGGGATGTGCCCCATTCTCTCACAACCACCCTGCTGCTCTGTGGTTGGTTAAATTCTGGATTTGTGAATTATCAACAGCTCTTGGACCAATCAGCTATCAGAAAAGTGTAATTTGAGGAATTCTTGAAATTCCATAACAATATTTTACAGAATGCTAGAGATTACATATCAGAATATTATACACGTCGTCAAAAGCAGCAAAGAGGAGTGAGAAAATTTACTAGTACATGAGAGAGGTGTGTGGGGGGGCATTATTATTTACTAGTACAGGAGGGAGGTGTGTGGGGAGGGCATTATTATTTACTAGTACAGGAGGGAGGTGTGTGGGGAGGGCATTATTATTTACTAGTACAGGAGGGAGGTGTGTATTTATACAGTCACACACCTGAGGTAGGTTGGTCCAGATGTATCTTCTGCTCTTCATCGGGGTCTATGTAATCTAGTGGAAGAAGAAGAGTAGACCGTTGTGTATAAGATGATTCCAGGTAATTGCAATTATTATGTGTACTGTATAAGAGAGACACTCATCTGGTACCACCAGTGTCAGTGCCCTGGAAAAAATCTTTGTTTGCATATGTTCTTTGAATATAAAAATAAATGTGGGCAAAGCATGAAACATTAAAATAGTTACTCCAAAAACGGGTTGTGGCATCAGCTGCTGAATTTTTACCATTCAACTTAATATTTTGTGTTCAGTGAATGAGCATGATGGTTCTCAGTCAACATGTCAAGTCCAAACAAAAAAACTCTGTTGGGCGAGCAATAGTGGTAGTGGTGAAACTAATGCGACAATTATCTTGGCGCCTTCTGCACCAAAACTAAAATGAAGACCCAGCGTTTCAACATTTATCTAGAAGACTTCAAACGTTCACTGAGTGAAGTTAATGTGGATCTTTACTAAGCTAACACAACTAACTTGGTGGTGTTTGTTGAGTTTGAATTTTGAACTAGGTCGTATTTCAACTTATTTTCCAAACGTATAGCTATCAAAACTAGCGCTATCTAAGCCAACAAGTTGTTTTTTCAGTGTTTTAACTTTGCTTTGAGGTTAGTAATGTTAGTACTAATACTGTCGTGGTTGACAAGGACAACAGATTAACGGTTAATTAACCGTCACGTGATGAAAGGTTAATTATCCGTCACGTGTTAACTGTCCGTTTCGAATTTAACTACGTCACTTCGGCAAACCGTTAGTATGAGGACAAACGTTAGCTACCTAGCTAGCTAGATCTGCGTAGTAATTTAGCATTTGCTGAAGCCCACTAAATTTTTAGATACCAATCACATACAGCTCCGCTGTGAGATCCCCGTCCCCCCTCCCTTAGAATCAGTGTGTTTATGCTGTTAGTATATTGCTAATAAAATAGCATTGAGCTAACGTTGGTATCATGGCTCATTCTTGTCCTCCTGACTCGACGCCGTTTCAATATTTAACATTTATAAAGCAGCTCTCAAATGCCTGTTTGGTGATGTTTTATGTTTACTTTTTGACATGCAAATAAAATGCACAATTACTTAATTATATTCTGTATATTTTGAATTTACTTCATAAAGCATAAAATGTATAGTTTAAGCAACCTGGATACTAATTAATAATTAATGAAACAATTGTAGCTGGAACAACATAAAACATTTTGTTGAACTCACTAGGTGTATTTGGTTAATATATAACATTCTGTTGGCTCAACTTATTTTCTTTAATTAGACTGAATTCTGTAGTTGTCAGCAGAACTTAAAATTTGCAATTTGAAGAGCTTAAATTAGACCAACTAAAAAAAATTAGGTCACTAAGTTTTTTTTGTTGTTGGTGAGACTTGTTTTTTTTACAGTGTAGCGTGTGTGTGTGTGTGTGTGTGTGTGTGTGTGTGTGTGTGTGTGTGTGTACCATCATTATCAGCAGTGTGTGTGTGTGCGTTTCTGCGAGGTTGAGCATACACACATCCCTCCATATTCTCATATGATTCTCCATCTGAAGTGAGAAGGAAACGTACATTGTGAAGGACCAACATCTGCACCCTGGAAGAGAGAGATAGAGTGTGTGTGTGTGTGTGTGTGTGTGTGTGTGTGTGTGTGTGTGTGTGTGTGTGTGTGTGTGTGTGTGTGTGTGTGTGTGTGTGAGAGAGCGTGGGTGTGTGAGTGAGTGAGTGAGTGAGTGTGTGTGTGTGTGTGTGGGTGTGTGCATGTGTACCTGTATCTGTTAAGGTGTGAGGAGTCTGAAGATGATCATTGTGATTCTGCACTGCCCCTGCATCTCCCCCTGCATCAGGGGTAATGTAGTCTAAACAAAAAAATAGAGTAAAAACTACAGTCATCTCCTACTGCATCATGGGTAATGTAGTCTAAACAAAATGTCAGCAAATTTCAAGATTATACCTGTACTTCAACCATACTCTCTTCTGTCTCTATACACACACACACACACACACACTGACCTTCATCTTGAGTTACATAATACGTAACTTTGTCCTGATTGTTGTAGATAGCTGCAGCAACATTCTCATACGACTGGCCATCTTCTGTGGACGGACACACACACGTGGTGGTGGTGTTATTTCTTTAGGTGAGAGTGACAGTAATAGAGAAAAGAAGTAATACGAAAAGTCAGCAATCATTTACGTTTTCTAAGATTTGATTGTTTGTCCACAAAAGGTCCAGTGCACCCTAGGCTGAAACACACACGCACACACACACACACAAAAGCTTGTCATCACATGTTAATACTTCGATAGTACGTCAACTATGCACAGTGAGGAGGGGAGAGGGCAAAGTTCTGAGGGAGGAAGAGAATGCCCTTCTGAGGGAGGAAGATAGTGCCCTTCTGAGGGAGGAAGAGAGTACCCTTCTGAGGGAGGAAGAGAGTACCCTTCTGAGGGAGGAAGACAGTACCCTTCTGAGGGAGGAAGACAGTACCTTTCTGAGGGAGGAAGACAGTACCCTTCTGAGGGAGGAAGACAGTACCCTTCTGAGGGAGGAAGAGAGTACCCTTCTGAGGGAGGAAGAGAATACCCTTCTGAGGGAGGAAGAGAGTGCCCTTCTGAGGGAGGAAGATAGTACCCTTCTAAGGGAGGAAGACAGTACCCTTCTGAGGGAGGAAGACAGTAAGTACCCTTCTGAGGGAGGAAGAGAGTGCCCTTCTGAGGGAGGAAGACAGTACCCTTCTGAGGGAGGAAGAGAGTGCCCTTCTGAGGGAGGAAGATAGTACCCTTCTGAGGGAGGAAGACAGTACCCTTCTGAGGGAGGAAGACAGTACCCTTCTGAGGGAGGAAGATAGTACCCTTCTGAGGGAGGAAGAGAGTGCCCTTCTGAGGGAGGAAGACAGTACCCTTCTGAGGGAGGAAGAGAGTGCCCTTCTGAGGGAGGAAGACAGTACCCTTCTGAGGGAGGAAGACAGTACCCTTCTGAGGGAGGAAGACAGTACCCTTCTGAGGGAGGAAGACAGTACCTTTCTGAGGGAGGAAGACAGTACCCTTCTGAGGGAGGAAGACAGTACCCTTCTGAGGGAGGAAGAGAGTACCCTTCTGAGGGAGGAAGAGAATACCCTTCTGAGGGAGGAAGAGAGTGCCCTTCTGAGGGAGGAAGATAGTACCCTTCTAAGGGAGGAAGACAGTACCCTTCTGAGGGAGGAAGACAGTAAGTACCCTTCTGAGGGAGGAAGAGAGTGCCCTTCTGAGGGAGGAAGACAGTACCCTTCTGAGGGAGGAAGAGAGTGCCCTTCTGAGGGAGGAAGATAGTACCCTTCTGAGGGAGGAAGACAGTACCCTTCTGAGGGAGGAAGACAGTACCCTTCTGAGGGAGGAAGATAGTACCCTTCTGAGGGAGGAAGAGAGTGCCCTTCTGAGGGAGGAAGACAGTACCCTTCTGAGGGAGGAAGAGAGTGCCCTTCTGAGGGAGGAAGACAGTACCCTTCTGAGGGAGGAAGACAGTACCCTTCTGAGGGAGGAAGACAGTACCCTTCTGAGGGAGGAAGACAGTACCCTTCTGAGGGAGGAAGATAGTACCCTTCTGAGGGAGGAAGAGAGTGCCCTTCTGAGGGAGGAAGACAGTACCCTTCTGAGGGAGGAAGAGAGTGCCCTTCTGAGGGAGGAAGATAGTACCCTTCTGAGGGAGGAAGACAGTACCCTTCTGAGGGGGGAAGAGAGTATCCTTCTGAGGGAGGAAGAGAGTGCCCTTCTGAGGGAGGAAGATAGTATCCTTCTAAGGGAGGAAGACAGTGCCCTTCTGAGGGAGGGCGACAGTGCCCTTCTGAGGGAGGAAGAGAGTGCCCTTCTGAGGGAGGAAGACAGTACCCTTCTGAGGGAGGAAGACAGTACCCTTCTGAGGGAGGAAGACAGTACCCTTCTGAGGGAGGAAGAGAGTGCCCTTCTGAGGGAGGAAGAGAGTGCCCTTCTGAGGGAGGAAGACAGTACCCTTCTGAGGGAGGAAGACAGTACCCTTCTGAGGGGGGAAGAGAGTATCCTTCTGAGGGAGGAAGAGAGTGCCCTTCTGAGGGAGGAAGATAGTACCCTTCTAAGGGAGGAAGACAGTACCCTTCTGAGGGAGGAAGAGAGTGCCCTTCTGAGGGAGGGCGACAGTACCCTTCTGAGGGAGGAAGAGAGTGCCCTTCTGAGGGAGGAAGACAGTACCCTTCTGAGGGAGGAAGACAGTACCCTTCTGAGGGAGGAAGACAGTACCCTTCTGAGGGAGGAAGAGAGTACCCTTCTGAGGGAGGAAGAGAGTACCCTTCTGAGGGGGGAAGAGAGTATCCTTCTGAGGGAGGAAGAGAGTGCCCTTCTGAGGGAGGAAGATAGTACCCTTCTAAGGGAGGAAGACAGTACCCTTCTGAGGGAGGAAGACAGTACCCTTCTGAGGGAGGAAGACAGTACCCTTCTGAGGGGGGAAGAGAGTATCCTTCTGAGGGAGGAAGAGAGTGCCCTTCTGAGGGAGGAAGATAGTACCCTTCTAAGGGAGGAAGACAGTACCCTTCTGAGGGAGGAAGAGAGTGCCCTTCTGAGGGAGGGCGACAGTACCCTTCTGAGGGAGGAAGAGAGTGCCCTTCTGAGGGAGGAAGAGAGTGCCCTTCTGAGGGAGGGCGACAGTACCCTTCTGAGGGAGGAAGAGAGTGCCCTTCTGAGGGAGGAAGACAGTACCCTTCTGAGGGAGGAAGACAGTACCCTTCTGAGGGAGGAAGACAGTACCCTTCTGAGGGAGGAAGACAGTACCCTTCTGAGGGGGGAAGAGAGTATCCTTCTGAGGGAGGAAGAGAGTGCCCTTCTGAGGGAGGAAGATAGTACCCTTCTAAGGGAGGAAGACAGTACCCTTCTGAGGGAGGAAGAGAGTGCCCTTCTGAGGGAGGGCGACAGTACCCTTCTAAGGGAGGAAGACAGTACCCTTCTGAGGGAGGAAGAGAGTGCCCTTCTGAGGGAGGGCGACAGTACCCTTCTGAGGGAGGAAGAGAGTGCCCTTCTGAGGGAGGAAGACAGTACCCTTCTGAGGGAGGAAGACAGTACCCTTCTGAGGGAGGAAGACAGTACCCTTCTGAGGGAGGAAGAGAGTACCCTTCTGAGGGAGGAAGAGAGTGCCCTTCTGAGGGAGGAAGAGAGTACCCTTCTGAGGGAGGAAGAGAGTGCCCTTCTGAGGGAGGAAGAGAGTACCCTTCTGAGGGAGGAAGAGAGTACCCTTCTGAGGGAGGAAGACAGTACCCTTCTGAGGGAGGAAGAGAGTGCCCTTCTGAGGGAGAAAGACAGTACCCTTCTGAGGGAGGAAGACAGTACCCTTCTGAGGGAGGAAGAGAGTGCCCTTCTGAGGGAGGAAGATAGTACCCTTCTGAGGGAGGAAGAGAGTGCCCTTCTGAGGGAGGAAGACAGTACCCTTCTGAGGGAGGAAGAGAGTGCCCTTCTGAGGGAGGAAGAGAGTACCCTTCTGAGGGAGGAAGAGAGTGCCCTTCTGAGGGAGGAAGAGAGTGCCCTTCTGAGGGAGGAAGACAGTACCCTTCTGAGGGAGGAAGAGTACCCTTCTGAGGGAGGAAGAGAGTGCCCTTCTGAGGGAGGAAGAGAGTACCCTTCTGAGGGAGGAAGAGAGTACCCTTCTGAGGGAGGAAGACAGTACCCTTCTGAGGGAGGAAGAGAGTGCCCTTCTGAGGGAGGAAGACAGTACCCTTCTGAGGGAGGAAGACAGTACCCTTCTGAGGGAGGAAGACAGTACCCTTCTGAGGGAGGAAGACAGTACCCTTCTGAGGGAGGAAGAGAGTGCCCTTCTGAGGGAGGAAGACAGTACCCTTCTGAGGGAGGAAGAGAGTGCCCTTCTGAGGGAGGAAGATAGTACCCTTCTGAGGGAGGAAGACAGTACCCTTCTGAGGGGGGAAGAGAGTATCCTTCTGAGGGAGGAAGAGAGTGCCCTTCTGAGGGAGGAAGATAGTATCCTTCTAAGGGAGGAAGACAGTGCCCTTCTGAGGGAGGGCGACAGTGCCCTTCTGAGGGAGGAAGAGAGTGCCCTTCTGAGGGAGGAAGACAGTACCCTTCTGAGGGAGGAAGACAGTACCCTTCTGAGGGAGGAAGAAAGTGCCCTTCTGAGGGAGGAAGAAAGTGCCCTTCTGAGGGAGGAAGACAGTACCCTTCTGAGGGAGGAAGAGAGTGCCCTTCTGAGGGAGGAAGACAGTACCCTTCTGAGGGGGGAAGAGAGTATCCTTCTGAGGGAGGAAGAGAGTGCCCTTCTGAGGGAGGAAGAGAGTACCCTTCTGAGGGAGGAAGAGAGTGCCCTTCTGAGGGAGGAAGACAGTACCCTTCTGAGGGAGGAAGACAGTACCCTTCTGAGGGAGGAAGACAGTACCCTTCTGAGGGAGGAAGAGAGTGCCCTTCTGAGGGAGGAAGACAGTACCCTTCTGAGGGAGGAAGAGAGTGCCCTTCTGAGGGAGGAAGAGAGTACCCTTCTGAGGGAGGAAGAGAGTGCCCTTCTGAGGGAGGAAGAGAGTACCCTTCTGAGGGAGGAAGAGAGTGCCCTTCTGAGGGAGGAAGACAGTACCCTTCTGAGGGAGGAAGAGAGTGCCCTTCTGAGGGAGGAAGATAGTACCCTTCTAAGGGAGGAAGACAGTACCCTTCTGAGGGAGGAAGATAGTACCCTTCTAAGGGAGGAAGAGAGTGCCCTTCTGAGGGAGGAAGACAGTACCCTTCTGAGGGAGGAAGACAGTACCCTTCTGAGGGGGGAAGAGAGTATCCTTCTGAGGGAGGAAGAGAGTGCCCTTCTGAGGGAGGAAGATAGTACCCTTCTAAGGGAGGAAGACAGTACCCTTCTGAGGGAGGAAGAGAGTGCCCTTCTGAGGGAGGGCGACAGTACCCTTCTGAGGGAGGAAGAGAGTGCCCTTCTGAGGGAGGAAGACAGTACCCTTCTGAGGGAGGAAGACAGTACCCTTCTGAGGGAGGAAGACAGTACCCTTCTGAGGGAGGAAGAGAGTGCCCTTCTGAGGGAGGAAGAGAGTACCCTTCTGAGGGAGGAAGAGAGTGCCCTTCTGAGGGAGGAAGAGAGTACCCTTCTGAGGGAGGAAGAGAGTACCCTTCTGAGGGAGGAAGACAGTACCCTTCTGAGGGAGGAAGAGAGTGCCCTTCTGAGGGAGGAAGACTGCCCTTCTGAGGGAGGAAGAGAGTACCCTTCTGAGGGAGGAAGACAGTACCCTTCTGAGGGAGGAAGAGAGTGCCCTTCTGGGGGAGGAAGAGAGTGCCCTTCTGAGGGAGGAAGAGAGTGTCCTTCTGAGGGAGGAAGAGAGTACCCTTCTGAGGGAGGAAGAGAGTGCCCTTCTGAGGGAGGAAGATAGTACCCTTCTGAGGGAGGAAGACAGTACCCTTCTGAGGGAGGAAGATAGTACCCTTCTGAGGGAGGAAGAGAGTGCCCTTCTGAGGGAGGAAGATAGTACCCTTCTGAGGGAGGAAGAGAGTGCCCTTCTGAGGGAGGAAGACAGTACCCTTCTGATGGAGGAAGAGAGTGCCCTTCTGAGGGAGAAAGACAGTACCCTTCTGAGGGAGGAAGACAGTACCCTTCTGAGGGAGGAAGAGAGTGCCCTTCTGAGGGAGGAAGATAGTACCCTTCTGAGGGAGGAAGAGAGTGCCCTTCTGAGGGAGGAAGACAGTACCCTTCTGAGGGAGGAAGAGAGTGCCCTTCTGAGGGAGGAAGAGAGTACCCTTCTGACGGAGGAAGAGAGTACCCTTCTGAGGGAGAAAGACAGTACCCTTCTGAGGGAGGAAGACAGTACCCTTCTGAGGGAGGAAGAGAGTGCCCTTCTGAGGGAGGAAGATAGTACCCTTCTGAGGGAGGAAGAGAGTGCCCTTCTGAGGGAGGAAGACAGTACCCTTCTGAGGGAGGAAGAGAGTGCCCTTCTGAGGGAGGAAGAGAGTGCCCTTCTGAGGGAGGAAGAGAGTACCCTTCTGAGGGAGGAAGAGAGTACCCTTCTGAGGGAGGAAGAGAGTGCCCTTCTGAGGGAGGAAGAGAGTGCCCTTCTGAGGGAGGAAGAGAGTACCCTTCTGAGGGAGGAAGAGAGTACCCTTCTGAGGGAGGAAGAGAGTGCCCTTCTGAGGGAGGAAGAGAGTACCCTTCTGAGGGAGGAAGAGAGTACCCTTCTGAGGGAGGAAGACAGTACCCTTCTGGGGGAGGAAGAGAGTGCCCTTCTGAGGGAGGAAGACAGTACCCTTCTGAGGGAGGAAGAGAGTGCCCTTCTGAGGGAGGAAGAGAGTACCCTTCTGAGGGAGGAAGAGAGTACCCTTCTGAGGGAGGAAGACAGTACCCTTCTGAGGGAGGAAGAGAGTGCCCTTCTGAGGGAGGAAGAGAGTGCCCTTCTGAGGGAGGAAGAGAGTACCCTTCTGAGGGAGGAAGACAGTACCCTTCTGAGGGAGGAAGACAGTACCCTTCTGAGGGAGGAAGAGAGTGCCCTTCTGAGGGAGGAAGAGAGTGCCCTTCTGAGGGAGGAAGAGAGTACCCTTCTGAGGGAGGAAGACAGTACCCTTCTGAGGGAGGAAGAGAGTGCCCTTCTGAGGGAGGAAGAGAGTGCCCTTCTGAGGGAGGAAGAGAGTACCCTTCTGAGGGAGGAAGAGAGTGCCCTTCTGAGGGAGGAAGACAGTACCCTTCTGAGGGAGGAAGAGAGTGCCCTTTGTCACTGTGTTTTGCTGCGGTTCCATTTGTGTGTCTCCTTACAGCAGAAATCCGTCTAGCTGCAGGACAACAAAACAACCAAAGATGGAGAGTTAGACAGGAGAGAGAATCCAGAGACAAAAGGTGTGTTAAAAACCTGATCACACAGGTGTGTGTGTGTGTGTGTGTGTGTGTGTGTGTGTGTGTGTGTGTGTGTGTGTGTGTGTGTGTGTGTGTGTACTTACTCTTTCTGTGATTCTGTGTTTTACAGACTAGTGTGAATAGCACCAGTCCAATTACAAAAGCAAAAGAAGGGACTGTGTACAAAATCCAGTCATTGCGGGTATCTACGCACACACACACACACACACACACACACACACACACACAGTATGTAACAAGAAGTGTCTGTATTATGACAGAAGAAACTATAGAAAGATGGAAGAATACAGAGACGTATTACCTCTTGATGGTGAGGTGTTTATCCCTGTCTTGGTTAGATTGTGTTTACCTACTGTAGCTGCATCTACAAGATAAATTGTAATAGCAATTAGTCATACACATGCGCAGACATTATCACACCATATTCATATTTATTTTGATAAAACATTTAGAGTTATTTACACCAGATCAAAACACATTGAAGAGGTTTGTACTCAAAATGCAGTTAGAAACATCTCAGATAGGCTGGGGTTGGGGTTATCAGATCTAGACCAAGATTATCAGATCTGTGACGGGGTTATCAGATCTGTGACAGGGTTATCAGATCTGTGATGAGGTTATCAGATCTTTGATGTGGTTATCAGATCTGTGATAGGTAAAAAGACCATGTGTTCATGGCATAGCAAATATCTGTGTGTGTGTGTGTGTGTTCCTTCATGTGCAGGTGTTAAATGATGGCATCCTGCCTATGTTTGCAACCACAACCTAAATATAGTGTGTTCCTCACATTCTACACACACACACACACATATTACCATTAAGATATACCACTCAAACATCAGAATCAGAATCGGCTTTATTGGCCAAATATGCTCACACATACAAGGAATTTGTGTTTGGTTACATTAGCTCCCAGTGCACAATAACTAACAATAACGTCACCAACATAAAACATTTACTCACACATAAACACAAACACAAAACATAGCCTACAATTGTAAACCGTGTGCAAAGTAGTATATCTACAATAAAGTGCTGAGTGTGACAGTAAAAGGCACTGAAGTGCAGACTGAGTTAAATATATAAACTGAATTAAAATAAGGCATGTAAATAAGGAAACTACTGGCAGAGACAATAGGTGCAGTAGTTCTTAGACACCATCACCAGATGAATAAAGTGCAGTACAGGAGGTGAACAGGGTGAGAGGGACGAGCTGCATGTAGATTGTGAGTAACAGTCTTGTGTGTGACAGACTGTATCCTGGATGTTGTGTTGTGGTGTTCAGAGTGATGGCATGTACATGCACACATACATCTGTTATATACACATTCAAAAACATTTTTGTTCATTGTTTCTTGTGCACACATGTCTGTGAGTGTGTGTGTGTGTGTGTGTGTGTGGTGTGTGCACGTCTCAGGTCTCCAGAGAGGTAACGGTTAAGTACCTTCTGAGTAATACCAACATTTCACAAAATATCCTTCCTGTCTTCAGCCATGCAGATCTCAGCAGCTGTGGCCACGTGGTCCTGCATGGCCCTCCTGAGGTCACTGTCCTGCTCACCCTCATGAGGTTACTGTCCTGCTCACCCTCATGAGGTCACTGTCCTGCTCACCCTCATGAGGTTACTGTCCTGCTCACCCTCATGAGGTCACTGTCCTGCTCACCCTCATGAGGTCACCGTCCTGCTCACCCTCCTGAGGTTACTGTCCTGCTCACCCTCATGAGGTCACTGTCCTGATCACCCTCCTGAGGTTACTGTCCTGCTCACCCTCATAAGGTCACTGTCCTGCTCACCCTCATGAGGTCACTGTCCTGATCACCCTCCTGAGGTTACTGTCCTGCTCACCCTCATGAGGTCACTGTCCTGCTCGCCCTCGTGAGGTCACTGTCCTGCTCACCCTCGTGAGGCCACTGTCCTGCTCACCCTCATGAGGTCACTGTCCTGCTCGCCCTCATGAGGTCACTGTCCTGCTCACCCTCATGAGGTCACTGTCCTGCTCACCCTCATGAGGTCACTGTCCTGCTCACCCTCATGAGGTTATCCTCTCCTACAGCACCAGGGCCTTAGTCAACCCAGCCCTTATCTGTTATTGACAAATAAAACAGAACTCTGACTGGCGTCTCCGCTGTACACTGAACACAGTACTGTGCAGAGTTTGACTTCAGTCGCTTCTGTCGTGTTAAGTGTAGAAACAGTGAGACATTTGTGCTGGGCAAACCCCCGTTTATCTGAGTACAGCATGTGTGCATTTAGAGAGATGGCCTGGAGATCTGGCATGAAATAACTCCATAAACATGCACACGTGCACATATAAACGCACGCGCGCGAACACACACACACACACACACACACACACACACACTGTTTCTTTACCTTGACTGTGTTTCTTTGTGCTTCCAAGAGCTTGTCTGGTATATTCCATGTTTAAAACACTTTGACATGTGCACGTCCACTGTTGAAGGAGCAAGACAACCAAATGAACAGATGTGATGGAGAGAGAGAGAGGGAGAGAGAGACAGGGAGAGAGTGAGAGAGAGAGAGAGAGCGCACTAAAAAACACAAGTGAAAATCATCAAATTCACACATGAATGCTCTCAAGTCCTCTCAAGGTCATGCTTCCTTTAAAACATATCTCATATGTGGATATGAATATGTATGAATGAATAAGTACTTGCAAATATTCTTAATATGAGTGGACTGCTTTGTGGCATTTTCTCTCTGTTTATTGTATTTTTGTTTAAATGACTATTATCAGTTTCATTGGTGGAAAATGTGAAAAAGTATTATCTTGGAGGTTTTTCGCCATTGCAGCTATTTCATTTTTTATTTGTGAACAATAATATTAGACCTGGCAATAGTGATCATGGTTTGGTTCTTAGGAAGTCAGAGTACTTTAAATAGGGAATTAGCTAGCTAGCTACAGTTATTAAATAGCTATTACATAGTTATTGCAAACTGTATTTACATACATATCACATTATATACATATTACATATCAATGCATAATTATAAAACAAAATGTGTTATTAAAATGTATAATTTTTTGCAATGTTTTTGCAATGTGTAATTACATAGTTATTATATTATTATGTTAATTCTATCCCTATTTAGTATATGTAGTTCATTTAATTCATTATATTCATTACTTTCTTAAATGTGCTCCTAACCTGAAGTGCCTTTCTGTGTTGTTTGTATTTGTGTTGTTTGTATTGGGTTGTTTGTATTTGTGTTGTTTGTATTTGTATTGTTTGTATTTGTGTTGTTTGTATTTGGATTGTTTGTATTGTGTTGTTTTTATTTGTGTTGTTTGTATTGGGTTGGGCTCTTCTCTGATGCGCCACCTCTACAGGTCTCATCTTGGTCTGAAGATTTTCTTAACTACTCTTGTCTTGCAAATAAAGCGCGTTTGGTTTGAGGTTTTCACAATTTTAGTTTTGCGTAGATGACTTCGTGTGTGCGTGTGTCTGCGCCAGTTTAGTAATATTCCCGTCACCCATAAACATGACAGCGGAAACCTGTAGCTTGTCGTTTTGCTATGAAAATGTAGAGTATTAATTTGTGAATTTGTGAGAATCTTGTTGCATTTGTTTTCTTTTGGGGTTTCTTTTATTTGCTTTTCGAGGTTTTACCGGCTGTGGTTCGTACCGCCCTGCTCAGCTGACTGCGCGCGTGACTCGCCACGCACTTCCTAGAGCAGCGCGCGCCTCGCGTGAAGGGTGAGTGTGTGTTTGTGAGTGTGTGTTTGTGTCTAGTGTGCGTTAGCTGATCGGTAAAGTCATGCTTCATTCCTAGCGACTGTAATTAACAGGAGGAATCGTTGCCTGTTTCTGTTGCTGTACACTAATCTCCCTCTTGTTCTGTATTGTTTAGCTAGCCTAATTTGTTACACAGTGCGCAGATTTTAATGTGTTTGGTTCTGTTTGTATGTGTTTAGTTCACTGCAGGCTTAGCGTTGCTTGAACGTTTAACTCTTTGCATTTAGTAAAAAATATCGACGTGAATCGCTGTGAAGGATTTATCAGTTCGATAAATCTTAAGCATGATAATAACAGGTCAAAGTCAACTCTTAGGTGTGTGTGTGTGTGTGTGTGTGTGTGTGTGTGTAGAGGTTTGGGTGTTGCTCAGAAGATGCACGGACATTCTCTTTACTTCCATTCATGCTCTATAACCTGTGGATAAATCTTGTTTCATATTGTTTACAATGCAAACTTTAAATTCTGAATGATAAAACTCATCCCTTCAGAATGTGAGCAGGGACTTTGAGAGATGCCGTCCAATAAGAGTGTGTCGGATGCCCCAATCACTCAGTTTGTCAACTGTAGAATCCTCAGAGATCACAGTTTGCAAAGGTATGTGTGTATATACATCTACACCCACACACCAACATCTACACACCCACACACCAACGTCTACACCCACACACACCAACGTCTACACCCACACACACCAACGTCTACACCCACACACACCAACGTCTACACCCACACACAAACATCTACACCCACACACACACGTCTACACCCACACACAAACAGTACAGTTCTGTCAGCTTCTGTCTTTGAATCGTGTGGTTGTTCGATGATGTTTGGCGTGAGTGTGTGATCCGTGTGTGATCTTGTCTGTTAAGGGAAGACCTGTGGGTGCGGCAGGGTAAGATTTTGAACCCTGAGAAACTGTTCTTTGAAGAACAAGGTTTCGCAGACCATAAGGTGGACTGTGGAAACAAGATCATTGCACCTGGATTCATAGATGTGCAGATAAACGGTGAGACACACTCAACAGACCTCGGTCACTATTTAACCCTCCGTTTCTCTGCATATATCGTTGAGTTCTTTATTGACTCCACCCATACAGGTGGCTATGGCGTCGACTTCTCTCAGGCCACCAATGACATCAAAGGGGGTGTGGCTTTGGTGGCTAAAAGAATTCTAGAACAAGGAGTGACCTCTTTCTGCCCCACCCTTGTGACATCTCCTCCAGACATTTATAAGCAGGTGCTGCCCCTAACGTCCTCTGCCCTTTAACCCTGATGACGGATCACTCCACAACCATCACAAGTTCATTAACCGCTATGACATTTACAGTAAAAGCTGTTCTCAGATCAGCAGAGTGCATCCTTTTCTGCTTGCAGTATCATAACTGAGTTGCATAAAATTTGCAGTATGTAAAAATATTACATGTATACATGCAGTAAACACATACTGCATATGTTTGTTTTACACCCATATTCACTCTAACTTCCACATGTGTAACCATGACCTTTGTCCTTGTAGGTCATCCCAGAGATCAGAGTGACAGATGGCAGTGAACAGGGGGCAGGAGTGCTTGGTGAGATCACTCTTACCCCTTAATCTCTTACCCCTTAATCTTTTACCCCTAATCTCTTACCCCTTAATCTCTTACCCCTTAATCTCTTACCCCTTAATCTCTTACCCCTTAATCTCTTACCCCTAATCTCTTACCCCTAATCTCTTACCCCTTAATTTCTTACCCCTTAATCTCTTACCCCTTAATCTCTTACCCCTAATCTCTTACCCCTTAATCTCTTACCCCTTAATCTCTTACCCCTTAATCTCTTACTCCTAATCTCTTACCCCTTAATCTCTTACCCCTTAATCTCTTACTCCTAATCTCTTACCCCTTAATCTCTTACTCCTAATCTCTTACCCTTTATCTCTTACCCCTAATTTCATACCCATAATCTTTTACCCC
>NC_135216.1:34186990-34191990 GCF_052324685.1 Brachyhypopomus gauderio
CTGGTTCGGGTGGAACTCGGGAGCCTCTTCTGGAGGGTAGAGGAACCACCGCTGAACACACACACACACACACACACACACAGCTTAGTGAGTACGTTCCCCATGGCTGGTTATTAAAGGAAACAGACTGTAAAGGATACAGACCTTTCTACCGTAGATAACTTCAGAGTAGCCAGGACCATGCCAGTGGAACGGGACTCCTGTACCTGGACCTGAGAGAGAGAGAGAGAGAAAGGGAGAGTGGGAGGGAGGGAGAGAGAGAGAGGGAGGGAGAGCAAAGTAGTATACTTTTTTCTAGCATTCGACTGAACACCTGACCGACACTTGGTCTCCACCATTTATAGCTACAACAGCCTCCATTGATCTGGGAAGTCTGTCCACATCATTTTGGAGTGTGTGTGTGTGTGTGTGTGTGTGCCCGCCCGTTTATTCAAAAGAGCATTGGTGAGATTAGACACTTATGCTGGACAAGCAGACCTGTCTCCACATCCCAGACCATCCCAAAGGTCTTCAGAGGGGTTGGTCAGGGTTCACTGCTGGCCACTGGAGTTCCTCAGTACTAAACTACCAGGATGTTATGCACCTCGCTGTGTACACAAGCACACGGTCAGGCTGGAATGCTTTCTTCAAAGTGGGAACCCTATGGTGGTCTTCTACATGTAGGTACGCAGCAGCGTTAACCTTCACCGAACCGACGCTGATCCTCCACTGTACTGCTGACTCTGGGCCTGTAGCATGTGGCTTCATCCATCAGTCTTCCAGATAGTGACGTGTGATTGATCAGTCCAGAGAACACAAACATGTCCCCACTACTCCAGAGAATGGCAGATGGTGAAGCATGATTCATCTCTCCTGAGAGTGTTTCCCATTACTCCAATAGCCATGTGGCCATACAGCCCCACAGACAGAGCTTGACACTGTGCATATATTAAGGCTTGTGTGCCTCTGTTCAGCCATGGAAACCCTTTTCCTGAAGTGCCCAACACACAGTTCTCGTGCTGATGTTGTTTACAGAGGCTGTTCAGAGCTGTGTAGTGAGTGCTGAGAAGATTTTTACACTATGGGAGATAACCTGGTCTTCTACAACCACAGACCTGTATGATATCACCTGGTCTTCTACAACCACAGACCTGTATGATATCACCTGGTCTTCTACAACCACATACCTGTAACATATCACCTGGTCTTCTACAACCACAGACCTGTATGATATCACCTGGTCTTCTACAACCACAGACCTGTAACATATCACCTGGTCTTCCACAACCACAGACCTGTAACATATCACCTGGTCTTCTACAACCACAGACCAGTAACATATCACCTGGTCTTCTACAACCACAGACCTGTAACAGATCACCTGGTCTTCTACAACCACAGACCTGTAACATATCACCTGGTCTTCCACAACCACAGACCTGTAACAGATCACCTGGTCTTCCAAAACCACAGACCTGTAACAGATCACCTGGTCTTCCACAACCACAGACCTGTAACAGATCACCTGGTCTTCCACAACCACAGACCTGTAACAGATCACCTGGTCTTCTACAACCACAAACCTGTAACAGATCACCTGGTCTTCTACAACCACAAACCTGTAACAGATCACTTGGTCTTCTACAACCACAGACCTGTATCAGATCACCTGGTCTTCTACAACCACAGACCTGTATCAGATCACCTGGTCTTCTACAACCACAGACCTGTAACATATCACCTGGTCTTCTACAACCACAGACCTGTAACATATCACCTGGTCTTCTACAACCACAGACCTGTAAAAGATCACCTGGTCTACAACCACAGACCTGTAACATATCACCTGGTCTTCCACAACCACAATAACAGCACTGATAACTGATCAGGGTCAGATCCACAGGGGCAGATACACAGGGGCAGATACACAGGGACAGATTCACAGGGGAGAAATGTCACAGACTGCCTTGTGGGTAACGTGAGTGACCTCTTCACTGAGACCCATCCTACTGCCAGTGTTGGTCTGTGGAGACTCCATGACTGTGTTTGAGTTCACACACCCGTTAGCACCAGGTAGGACTAAAACACCTGAACACAGTAATGAGGAGTCTATCGTGTGTGTGTGTGTGTGTGTGTGTGTGTGTGTGTGTGTGTACCTGCGATACCAAAGCTGTATGCTGGGCTCGTGTAGGGTAGATGGTAAGAGGGAGATGTGTATTCCTCAAACAGGGAGTGCCACTCTGTGAAGTTATTGTCCCCAAAGAAGTACAGCGTGTCTAGAATGCACACACACACACACACACACACACACACACACACACACACACACATCAAACATAGGGAGCATATGTAGGCTGCATTAATGATGTGTATGAGTAAGAATGTGTGTGTTGCGTCACACAGAGAGAGAGAGAGAGTGAGTTTTGTAGTGTGTGTGAGAGTGTGTGATGTTTAAGGATAACAGACAGATGAGGTGGGAGGAGTTACCACTGCCCAAGGTATCTTCTGACTGAGGGTTCAACAGGAACTTCACAAACTCTTCAAACTGCACATCCACTACAGGTGAAAAGACCAGTCAGCACGTGCACAATACGGATCTGTATTCGTAAGGATCTGTGAGTGTGCTTGAGAACGCTCATGCCCTTGTTGATGTACAGTACGAGGTGAAGAGTTGCGTTTGCACCTTTCCTGTACGAGTGTGTGTTGGCGGTACTTAGTCGCACTGTTTTAGCGCTGTACTTCCTCAGTAGGTTCGCCTTGGTACACAGCAAGCGGAATCTCTGAAAACACCAATCACAAAACAGCATGCAGAACTCCCACCAATCACAGCACAACACCTAGAACATCCCCCAATCACAGCTCAGTGTGCAGTACACCGACTGATCACATTAGCATAGCATTAACATTAGCTTCTACTAGGCTGCTATACTCATAGAAGAGATATGAAGCGGGTATAACATGGTCGCTACTGTGTTAGCACAAGACTCCTCGTCTTACTGTGTTATCTGAGAGTCCTCTTAGTATTACAGGCTTTGTGTAGGCATATCTGTCAAAGCAAACACACACACACACACACACACACACACACACACACACACACACACACACACAGTATTCCACAGATCACGCATGCTGACATGGATCAACTCTGGGATATGGTATGTCAGGAATCAGGCAGATGGAGTGACTCACTCCCGTATAAACTCTGCGTGTGTGATTGAATTTACGTCTCGGACGTCCACACTGCAGTGTCCTTCATCATGAAGACTAGAGTCCAGTCCCCTAGAACAAAGCATCGATAGAGGTCTCTAGTCTCTTTAACACCATTATTACATGTGCACGGCACACACTTCAGTACGTGAGCCTCAGCCATACTCACACACACACACACACACACACACACACAAACACACACACAAACACACACACACACACACACACACACACACACACACACACACACACACAAACACACACACACACACAAACACACACACACACACAAACACACACACACACACACAAACACACACACACCTGCCTCCAACACTTTCTACCAGTGGCGGAGTTAAAGGGGGGCAGGGGCAATTGCCCCCCCCAACAGAGCCGTTGCCACCCCTAGTGCCCCCCCACTGGAAATGGTCATTTTAATATAAATATGTGTTTCCTTTCATTCATCATTTGTATATGGACCCCTCTGATAAAGACTTGATCACCCTTTGGCCACCCCTTGATAAAAAGTCTATATCCGCCACTGCTTTCTACCCATTAACACTACACCAGTTACTGAAGTGTGTGTCCTGATGGATAAATGATCAGATAAGGAACAATAAAAACAGACAAACGCGGAGAGCGGCACAACAACACATCACCCATCCCTCCAGATACTCACCACCCGCCGTTGTCACCAGGCGCTTCGGGGCGCTGACCTGAAACATGCAACCAAACCAGAAACAAGTGAAGAAGACCAAGTGTGCGTGAGCAGGCCATGTGTGTCGCTCCTGTGAGACGAGCTGAGATCACAGACACGGGAGAGTCACTATCACACACAGCAGCCATGGTGGCTCCACACCTCACACTTCCTGGGGTGAGGTCTCCACCAATGAACAGCGACCGCGTCAGGGGCTTATAATAAATGTGTTTAAACATTCCTTACGTTTGTTAACGTACGATCGTTTGTATCACACTTCGGAATGGTTAGTTTTCTAAACACCAGCCAATAAACCCAACTGATGATCGCAAAGATATAAATGTAATTTAAAACAAAATCTAAACTGTGTCGATCCATTTGTCATTAACCTCTTGATGCCAAACATATAGTTCATGTTGCGTTATGGTACATTAACATGCAAAGGTTTTTATTTTTGCATTTGCATGCAAACGTTTTTATTTTTGCATTTGCATGGAAACGTTTTTATTTTTGCATTTGCATGCAAACGTTTTTCTTTGGTGCATTAGTAGGTCGGAACTAACGTCCCGCACGCGCACCCGGGGAACTAGGCCCGGCGGACGCTAGTACCGAGATCAGCCGGCTGGTGTCACTGGGTGTACTGACACGATGTTGGACCTGTCAGTACTGACGTGATGTTGGAGCTGTCAGAGATCAGGACATTTCTCCCCATCATGCATGCAAGCTGAGACGATCTGGTGAGGGAGGCGTTGGTTCCTGCGCTCATAACCCGCCGCACGCAGTTTAAAGGTCAGTCATGCACGTCAGCAGTGGAGGAGGTGAACAAACGCATAAATAACTAAACTTATGTTAATATAGTCACAAGACTATTCACTACCTGTGAAACAGTGATCACATATATGTAAAGATGTATACTTAGGTGAATTTACACTAAATACCGATAGTGTGTAAGTATGTAATTATTCAAATGTATTTATTTGCTGTGTTGAACAAGACGAGTTGAATTGCGTTGAGAAGCGGAATAATCTGCCCTTTAGTTCAGACTCGCTCAGCACAGCGACCCGTCCAGTCACTGACGCGCCTTGTTTTACGTCCTCTCCGTTAGTCTCCC